>NC_068362.1:80097425-80153637 GCF_020536995.1 Dreissena polymorpha | reverse complement strand
CCAGGTTGCTATGCAAATATCAAATCAATAACGTCATTGCTACTTTGTTATTAGATTTATTATTATTTGTTATTGTTTAATAAAATTATTTTCACGTACAAAAAGCAGCAACGCGGTACGTAGTATTGTTTTAACACAAACATATCAATACTGGGTTTGAATGTCTGATGTGACTGCAAAATTCGAACATGCATATTAGTTGTTTATTTAAATTATTTCACGTACAACAAGCAGCAACGCGCTTAGTATTGTTTTAATAACAAAATATATCAAGTATTGCATGTCATTACTCAGTTCTTTATTGCATATTAAAAGGTGATAAATATTGAAAACGTCATCGACTGTTGTCCTCCGAAAAACAAAACATTCGCTTTTGAAATAACTTTGTCCGCAGTAATTATTAGCCCATAGAACCTAGCGAGCATTTGGTTATAGCAATATTTATCTTGTCATGTCGAGCTCCATTCCATTTTAGCAAATGTGTATGTTCTACCTACTAAAAATCAACTGAAATTGATTTAATGAAGGATCTATATTTAATTAGAAAGAAATGTTAAGAACATAAAATTACAGTATCGTTCATTATTATGCTTCATTATATTCATTCAAAATATTTCTCGGAGTGAATTTTAAATTAAAGTTGATAGAAATATATGTGTGTCAGTATGACAGCTTACAGTAATCGAGTATTAACAACACATTTTACAGATATATGTGTGGTATATTGTTATTTAGACACGGATTCATATGGTAAACCTTCTTACACAGACTAAGAATAAGTATAATATATTTGGGCTAGTTACGAAAATATAAAGGGTTAAACTGTGTGATTATTTGTTGATTTGGAGCACACACGCTCGAATGTGGCTTTTCTCTGCTATTTTGTTAGTAAATGTGTATGTTTGCAAGGCGCTACATGTAGTTACGACAATAAAAGTGGTTGCAACAACGTAACTTCTCTATAAACGTTCATTTACCTTCAGCAATTGCTGTTGAATAATAATGGTTATATTACATGGGGAAAATGTATATGTTATAAATAAAAATGCTGTGAGCTTTCCTATCCTAAAGCAAACAAGTAAATTACATTTTAGGACGTTCCGTATGGGTTTCTAACAGACATACATAATTGTCCAATACGTTTACAAATTATATATGCAAACAAAATAATGAAGACAAACCATAACAACGTATGTCTTTATCACACAGTTACTTGAAGCTGTTAGGTGTTATTCAAATAACTCAACGTAACTTGCAAAATACAACGTTATTTGCATAACGCAACGTCAAAAATCGTGTGTCTTGTACAAGTCGTTCTGTTTTAGATACACGCACATTAGCTTTGATTATCCGTTAAATCTTAAACCAACACATTTCGGATCACTAATTTCTTTGTGATTAAACGAATCATATGACATATTACTTTATCATTAGTTAATCCCGATATCGCATTACACTGCTAGTAAAATATTCAATTATCCTCAAAGGGCAACTATTTGGTTGTTGCTGTAAGTATCGCTTTCATGTTTAAACGATATTTAATATTTGACAATACAATTTTTTAAAGTAAATAGTACATTTGTTGAATTACATACAATTGGCAGATTCAGATTGTGTGACTGCTGAATGTCATTGATATACAATTAATACACTTAACGTTCTAAAAACATAGCGCTTCCATCGACGAAAGGTGCGTAGTATTGCTGTGCTGGCAAACATTTACTATAATCGTGATTTTGCACATTTATATCATAGTAATGTTGGATTAAGCGGTTTGGTTTTCATAGTGTTAACATGTATTGTAAACCAAATCGACTGTCAAAGTTACCATTAATAAGCGTCCTCTATGATTGTAAACTAATTAAAACGACTGCGTTAAAAGCTGGCAACAAGAGAATTGTCGTTCTGGCATTATGTTTCTCATGATCATGCATAATTCGATTGAACTTATTAGTTGATTATATAAATGCAGATCGGCGGCAGTTGATTGTTTTTAAAAAACTAATATAGAATGGGTATATTCCATAATATGATTGTTTGTTTGAAATTTCCAAGTTAATAAATTATACAAACTTCGTCGACTGTTATCCTCAACAAAAGAGAGCACCTTTCAATTACTTGCTCCGGTATTAAACAGCAGTCTCCAGTAACCATTGTTTTTATTGGGGGAATATATACATCGCTATGTAGAGTTATGTCGAATATGTAACAATTTTAATTGATGTTTAACTTCAACATAATGACAGAATGTACTTAATATGAAAAACAAAGTATGTGTGTGAAAAAACATCTAAAGTTTTTGTTACGTGATAACAACTTCATAGTCTCTAAAAAAAAATAAGAACGTTATAAAATACAATTCTGCAAACTATGTTTTTATCAAATGTTTTGAGGTCATTGCAGCCAACAGCATTACATATTGGGGCTTACAACTAAATAGACTATTTAAAAACAAATATATATATACATATACTCCAAATGTGAAGCCGGGACATTGTATGAGAACTAGTCAATTTTCGGATTTTTTTTTCAAAAGTCATTAACACTCGGACAGTATTAAAACGTTGCTCAAATAATGAGTTATGTACAAAAAGCAAATCGGTGAGTCACACTTTATATTTAGACAACTATTTCACCCAAACAATACCCTTCTACAAAATGTACAATGAATACAAGTAGTTTGATATGACATCGATAAATCGATCTTCAAACGAATTTTTCCGAGATTACTTAGAAACTTAATTAAGAAAAACGTCGAATGTCTCCATATCACTGTTTCCACGACAGTTATTCACTTTAACTTAACACATGTGTTTGTGGTCATTGTGTTAGGTCACTGACCACGTTACATACATCTTCCCCGCAATTAAGCAGAATTATGCCATCTTTTTGAATGTATAAGATATGTCAAGGTAAAAGTAAACCATCTCCGTAACAGTGTTTCTTTTGTAAGTATTCAACTTACTCATGTGTTCGGGGTCACCAAGACGTATAAATAAAGCCAAATTTGTAAACAAATCATGTTTCCTTCTGTTCTTTCAAATGTGTGCTTTAGGTATGAGTGCAAAAATACAATTAGATAAAGGTTTGCAATTAACAAGATTATATATAAGTAACCACTTCAGACTCAATTGAAAATGCACATATGTTGAGAATCATTATGCCATGTCCCATACCAAGGCCAATAACTTAAACCTGCAATTAAGAATAAGTTTGCCCCTTTTTCAACTTATAAAATTCCAGTAAATGTTTAAGTGCTGAATTTCCTTTTACAAGCTCACCAACCAAACACAAAAAATACCACAACACACCAACTGTTGGAAACGGCCGATTTCTGACCAAGTATTTTTCTTTAAAGGGGCCTTTTTACGTTTTGGTAAATGGACAAAATTTAAAAAAGTTGTTTCAGATTCGCAAATTTTCGTTTAAGTTATGATATTTGTGAGGAGAACAGTAATACTGAACATTTACCATTGTCTAATATAGCCATTATGTGCATCTTTTGACGATTGAAAAACTTGAAAATTATAAAGCGTTGCAACGCGAAACGAGTGAATAATTAGGAGAGTTCTCTTGTAATCGTTTAATTTTGTGAAACTACGAAGATTGCTTATATGAAGAACGAAATACGTCTCTCTTACACACTTGGCAGGATGGCCGAGCAGTCTAATTGGATTTTACTCCAGGACTCCGGGGTCACTGGTCGAGCCCCGCTGACGGCTACTTTTTTGTCCTTTTTTAATTTTATTCTTGATTTTTAACTGGAGCTTTTTAGATCCAATGTTTATATTTATCAATGTAAAGCATTTAATGACAAACTTCAAAACATGCCAAAATATGTGAAAAGGCCCCTTTTATTATCGTTGACTTTAAACGTCATTGCAATACCCCAAATTAATAGTTGAACATAGTTGTGTTATTATGTTTATCTTACAAAATCATATATATGCATTAAAAAAAATAATCAGAATAAATATACTCCGTCAATTTACAAAACAACTACCGTCTTACCTCTTTCATACACATTCTTTAGAGGTTACAATTGTTACAAATACTTTACAGCGTCAATTACCTGCATGCTGTTGTTGGTCTGTACAAAATCCCACATATGTTATGGCTTAAAGAAATGTGTGGAAACATTCACAATTTTAGGGGATGTATAAAGTACGGTGACGTACAAGATTCACTAATAGTGTATTGCTATATGAGCTGGCTTACATAGTGACGCTGTAGAGTGCTTTCAGTGTCACCACAAATCCGTAGGAATAGAACCACAGTTAATGTTGCAGGAAATGCATATAAAGGGATATTGATGAATTTATTACACAATGATAAAACTGCAAATAAAGCATTAACAAATATTAATACTGTGAGTAACTACTTATCATCATGATGCTTGATTAGAGCATTTGTTCAAATGATTTCCATGCTGAAATTAAAAAAAAGATCCGGTTCGTCAAAAAAAATCATTGCCGTCATGGTGCGGGGTGATTTCTTTCTATGGCTTTACTGAAACATCGTTAACACTCGTGAATTCACATTTTTAGTTCAAACTTCATGACACTTGGTCACGACATTTTTTTTTATATATCTCTTCGTCCGAAATTGTTTGTTCTCGTCGAAATACATGGCCGCCAGGGGCGGGACAGTTGTCCTTATATTTCTATAGTGAAACCTTGTTAACACTTTATTGACCACAATTATTCACAATCTTTCTGATTTGCAAATCACAAACTATATTTAGTAGTTATATGACTGTACAATAACTTGAATTGTAATTGCAGAATATGACTTCCATTTGTTACGTCAGAATCTTCGAAAAGTTAAAAAAAAACAATGTTTGTAAATAAGGTATAATTATTTTATTGTCCATCAAGAGCGCCATTACTCTTTCAGCATGCAGTTTACATATTAAAATCTATAAACAAAACTGTGTCACAAATATGTGCAATATCATTTATTTTCATTAAATATCAGTTGCTGGTGTGGAGTTTATCGCCTCGAAGAATGATGTGAAATTCGTAAATATTGAATGCCCCCAGACCATTTCAATCAATGTTAAGCTCGCTGACAACCAGACCGTCGCCTACATTCGACTGTACATCAACGATACAACAGAGAGCCATGCAACAATTATAGTGCGGAACAGTTTTTAATAATATTTTGTTCAAAATGTATATTAACACTCTCTCAAAACCGTGAAATTAGTATAATGTGGGAGACATTCAAATCTAAAAAATAATCGTTTGATCATTGTTTAATATGTTAACTTGTATTGGTAATTTAGTTGTAATAGGTTATAGTCTTAAAACGTATCGCGCATGTGTCAGAAATATTATTCCCTTCCAATGAGCTAAATAAATCATACACAATTATAATTGATGTTCACTGTTACAGTTGTTATTTTTTAGTTTGGGCGATCACACGTTGAAGCCATGCTGTGCAACAGTGAAAACTGTACACATAACAACCAGACAACCGAACCCACCAACCAATTACCGCAAATAAGAATGATCCTTAAAAACGCCCATGCACTGGTAAAACAATAAATACTATATTAATGCGAATCATGTGAAGTAATGTACTGTATTGAATGCTAATATATATTAATTGGAAATATTTGAAATGAGTTTAAAATATTTGTAAAAAGTTAAAATAAAACAATGCCTACGCTGAGATTCCAATCATTTCTTTAAAGAATCATGATAACGCATTTAATCAGGTCATCTAGGCATTTGTTGCGTATTGTTAAACTAGTTATTTTCGAAATTTGCGATCGAATGCGATAGATACGCTTGATATGTGTGTACTAGTCGATTATCCGTTAACAAATATGTTTAATATAATTGTAGTCATGAGTTGTATTTCGAATTGTATTTGTCAATAATTAATATATTCTAAGGTATAAATGGCAACCATTGTTCACTTGCCATTTCGCCAATATATTAATCCATTGAAATAACACGTTGAGTATCATCGGCTACGTTTTTGTTTGACTCACCAATCGTATTTATTTATTTATTGTGCTTAAATGTATAGCAAAAAAGTATGCTACAATCAATATTATTGTCTTTGCTTATTGTATTATATTTGTATCGAATGTTACACAGGTGATTCATGATCTTTTCCAATGGTGTTACTCCACAAGAACTATCTTCAATCAAAGTGGCAACTTTATTTTACCAACCTTGCATTGTCGTCTATAACCGGGGAAGCGACATTCACAATCGGTTAGCGGATTATAATGTTGTTTTTGTTGTTAGTGTTGCTGCTTTTTAAGCTTAGTTTTGCTAGTTTAATGGAGAATCATATGACTTCTGGTTTATTGAATGGGTTTGAAATCTCTCTAAAGATAAAAGTGATGGTTTATATATTAGAACAGGCAACTACAGCTTAACGTGTTTCCAATTTTCCCATTAATTGTATAGGACTTTAACGAAGACGTGCGAAAACACATATTTAATACTATTTTAATTTTAGTGTTTTCTGATGATAATTATATTTAGCGGTGCTTAAAAAAAAGAACATCACAAGCACTTGTGAAGAAGAGTTTTGCAAATTACCTCGCAAAGACTCATTGTTCCTGTTTTCTTACGATGTGTTACATATATCAACGAAGTAAACTATCTCTGTGAAAAGGCTATCGAAACAGTTACTGTCAAAATATAAAGTAATTATAATATAGACACAGCGCTAGTCTGCTTGCTTCACCATCACATACATTGTATTGGTATTACAAGCGATAATTTAGCTTATTTCCTATGAGGTTTTGAAAAACGATTGTACCTCCAGTTAAACGGGGGGAGGGTAATTTAACATATTTAAACATAATTTACTTAAACATTCCTCACCGATAAAAAATTCTCAAGGACGAGAACCAGCCCGTTCAAATAAGCTGACTTTGTAACAAAAACATGTTTCTATGTATATATGTGTATACTGTTATTAATGCAACTACAATTATTTTGCCTCTAGAACCGGTTCAAATATATATATTTGCAATACGCGTTATTATTTGTGATATTTGTGTTGACCATAAAGGAATTGTTTCCGTCACGGCTATTAAGTCCAAACATGTAGATATATTGTAATATCTGACAAGTGCAGTTATATGTTATATATAGCGTTCCATTTTAGTCGCCAACGTTTTTCTTTCGCGTATGTACTGATTTCTGTATGCCTTAATAATGAGTTGAAAACTACTGTGTTTTTGTAGTCGTTAAAATTTCGCGTAATGTCTCTTTCATATTGATTAATTATTACTTATTGCAGTACCACAACAAGATATTGTCAACATTTCGAAATAACTCCAAGGAACAAATTGAATTTACACACGTCATGTTTCCCTCAACAACACCGCTGATTGACCAACCTAAAGGCTCACCTCCCCCAACAGCGCCCCTTGAGGAATATCCCGGTCTGACGCCAGTGGTTCATATATACCGCAACTCCCTCGCAAAGTCAATGCCTCGCAGTTACGATGAACGGTCGAAACGGTCAACACCCTCCTCAGGCGAAAGCAATTCGTGTACGTGCTGCTTCAAATTACGCATATATTGTTATTGCCATATAAACACTCGCATATGTATCCTGAAACAAATTGTCTTCGAGAATAAAAAACAATACAATATTACACATACTTTAGGCCTTTAATTACTTTCATATAGTTTCTTCACATACAATTGAGTGAACATATAAATCGGCTAATTGTTCGAATAGCCATTATCGTAGGCGATTGATTAAATTTCATATTTTGTTAGAAACACTCGAGCAAATTTCTAAAGTTGTATTTTTCTTATATAAAATCACTTTTATTTCAGCTGTCGAAGAGGAGTGCTTTACAGATTGTTACTGCCCATGTGGTTGGGTTGTTGTACCTAAAAACTACACACTGAATGAGATTGCAAACAAGGTAGCAGCAATCCAAGAAGACTTAAAGTTGACCTGAACAAACTTGCTTCTACGGTAAGTTAACCACCATAGGACACACACATGTTGGAAATGTAAGCATACGCTAAAACAGGTTTCCTTTCCCATTCGACCGATAGACGCAGTGTTAAGTTTTAAAATTCACGCCTGCCTTATAGTTTGCAAATAAATACATTGACCAAACATTTTTATGTTTACGATAAGCAGCGGACAATTAATAGCCTTATCTTAAAAAAAGGAAAGTATAGCATTTGACACTTGCTTTTGCCTTTATAACCTGATAAATGTTAAATATTCCTAACCAAATTGTTTTTTGATAACTATTTCAGTGTCATATTCATTGATTACTTTATACACATTTTTGGAAGATTATACGCAACATTATATCTTTATGTAAATACCAATCCTCAACTTTATCTGCTGAAGCAAAGCGTTTTTCTAAGATGGTAGTAATCTAAGCAAATCGAGGCGATATGTTGTAATTAAGTATTAGTACTCATTAGCTATGTTACTTTCAAAGTCACTCATACTTAATTATTTGTTTAAATCATTGCAGCAAAGGAAACTGAATAGCGTGCCAGACAATCGGTCTTCAGCAAAGGCAGTGGGTCTTGTAGGGATGATCTTCCTTGTCCTGATACTTGGAGCAATCTTCGTGTTTGATATCGGAAATATCATCCGCGATCTTAAGACACTCCGCGATAACCTCCGACAGGGATTTGGATGTAAGGAAGCTTCACCTAAACCATCTAGAGTTGCAACTCCACATGATACAGTTGAACAGTCCACTTCTGTGTAGATTTGAGAGATTTCATTTGCGTTAGTACTTTGCTTTGTAAACAATATTTTCAGTGAATGGTATGTACAAAATCTGCCTCGCTTCAAAATTGGTTTACAGCTTATAGTTCTTTGTCAAGTCTAGATTTATTATTTGCGATCTTAATTAGGTAAACACTCTTCACAATGGGATAGTAGCGCTCTTCGTGTGTTAGTAAATGTTTTTGTAATAATTGCCGGGATATTCGTGATTATTTACGACATGGATTGAACTATTAAAAATAAACCTCTCTTACTTTGGCTACACAATACCTTTTGGTCTGGAAAGATTAAAACTGTTTGCCGATAAGATATGCAAATTATTGAATCATAGGCAACGTCACTTTTTATGGTTTCGTATGGCTTTATACATGGCAAATAACATCAGTTACCGGAGAGTGAATTATATTCAAAAGTATTGAAATTTAAATTTATAGTAGACGTAGTAGTAGTGGTAGTAGTAGTAATTTAATCTGCGATATAAGACCGGTTTGTGAACAATCGCCGTCCATAGATATGAGAAAACACCCTCCCTTCTTGACAAAAACAATATATTTTAGCAAGCATTTATTGTTTAATATAAATTATTTACTTAGGATTGTCAATGTTTCTTCGATTACTTATAATAATAATATAATAAGGGGAACAAAACATTGTATACTGGGTAACAGCAATTTACAAAGATACGGTTGAAATTTATTGAAACATTACTTAATTAAAGCAATAGCAACAGTTAATGCATTTGTAATTTTAACATTTTCAGCTTATCTGGAAATAAAGATTAACATGAAAACTTTGAGGGAAATAATACATCGCTAAGGGAATTCATTAAATACTTTGGCTCAGACCCACAAACAGTGAGCAGCGATTGTTTGCTAGCCTGACAGAGTATTGAAAGTGTGTAAATGTGCGATTTTTGTTCTATATTTGTAACTTACAGTTATATTTGTATAAACATATTTGTAAAGACACTGTTTTAAATTGTGATTGGTTCAAGTTTTACACTAATATATTGTCATTTATAGACGTGAATTTATATTAACTCTTCGTATTGATGTGATCGAGATTGTTATCAGACTTAACTTTTTTAGAATTGTGCAGTCTTCAATTCGTAATGATTTCAATTGCGTGTTTGCTTCTTTAATTCTCTAAAATGTATTTTACACATATGCCATGATTGGCAAGAAAGCAGAATATAGTATTATGATCAGAAATAACTTACAGGTTTTTAGTATATGAACAAAAGTACCAACCCGTCAAAAATACATTAATTTGACACACTTTTGGTAGTGAATGGGCCCAAATTTAAATAGACGGAGTTATCGATTTGTTTGCGGCTGATTAAGTGGCGTTTTGATAACGATACAACTTATTTACTTTGGACTGTCTTTGTTTGCTTTTTTTATAAATTGTTATTAAAATATAATAGAGGAAAAAAATATTAACTTGGTAACAGTAATTAAAAGATATAAAGTCAACATTCATTGAACCATTACATAAGATTAGCACCAGTTAATGCATTTATAACTTTACTTATCTGGAAATAAAGATAAAATGAAATCATTGAGGGAAAAAATACATCGCAAAGGGAAGTCATTAACTAATTTGGCGCAAACCCACAAACATAAAGCAGCGATTGTTACTAGCCCGACAGAGCAAGTGTGAAAACATATGTGATTTGTGTTCTATATTTGTGACTAACAGTTATATTTGCGTAAACCTCTTTGTATAAAATCTTTTTAAAATTGCGATTGGTATAAGTTTTACAATAATATAGTGTCATTTTTAGACGTAAATTTATATTAACTCTTCGTATAGATGTGATCGAGATGGTCATCAGACTTGACGCTTTTAAAAATGTGAAGTCTTCAAATCGTAATGATTTCAAATTCTTGTTTGCTTCTTTACTTCTACAAAATGTACTGTACACATCGGCCATGATTGGCGTAGAATTTAATATACCCTTTTATGATCATAAAGAACTAAAGGTTTTAAGTATATAAACACAAGTAGCAACTTAAAAATACATTAATTTGACAAACTTTGGGTAATCTATGGGCCATAATTTAAATGGGCGGAGTTAGCGATATTTGCAGCTGGTAAAGAGGTGTTTTGATAACGATATACAAATGTACCTTATTTACTTGGGAACGTTTTTGTTTCTTTGATTACTTGTAATTAAAATATAAAAGGCGAACAAAACAGTTATTCACTTGGTAACAGCAATTCACAGAGATACAGTCAACATTTTAAAACATTACATACGTTTTGCAACAGTTGATGCATTAATAATTGTAGTTTTTTCAGCTTATCTTGAAATCAAGATTTCAATGAAAAGTTTGAGAGAAATAATACTTCGCAAAGGGAATTTATTAAATACTTTTGCGCACACCCACGAACAGAAAACAGCGATTGTTTACTAGCCTGTCAGAGTTTTGAGGATGTGTAAATATGTGTGTGTTTTGTTTTATATATTTCTTTTTTTTTATTCATTTTAAAGCATATATTGTATACATACATGTTTTATTCATTTGCAAACAATGGTTTTAACAAAGTATACATAAAACTATGCCTGATAAAGTTTTTAGAAAAAAAAATCTTGGTGTGAATAATACTAAAAAAAAATGACAAGAAAAATACTTGGAAAAGCAAAACTTACATAAGAGTGATTAGTATATAAGTGGACAAGCATTATGAGAATTTAATTCGATTCCATTTTTGTTCAAAGATCTGCAAAGTGTCATTACTGAGGGCTATTTCTTTCTCAATCTGGATTTTGAGTTTAAGACTATGGATAAAACAATTAAAATTTGGTATTTGTTTCCTGTATTTCATGTGAAAGATAAAATATTTCATCAATATAAGAATAAAATTCACAATATTATTACCATGTATTGATTTTAATGAGTTAATTCCGAAACTAACACTTAATAAGGATAGTTTAACGTTTAGCTGTTGTTGTTCAAGAAAGGATGCTAATTGATTCAAAATAGGCTGGATGTGTTTGCACTCCCAAAATAGATGTTCTATAGTTTCGATGTTTTCACCGCAGAAGTCACATAAATTGGAGTTAGATAATTTGCATTTGAAGAGATATTTGTTTGTAGCTATAATTCTATGGACGTATTTATATTGAAAATTTCTCAGTGTGCTCTCAATAGTTGCTTTATATGGCATGATAAATATGTGTTTCCAATTAAGTTCTTGATCTCGAAAAAGGACCTGCCATTTATTTTGGGTTTTGGAGTTTTCTGTAGGTTTTTTTATTTGTAGTGTGTAAAATATTTTATTCGTTTTCTTTTGTCTTGAAAGTATGTTTTCTACGAATGTTGTTTGAGAACATGGTGTGTTATTTGTATTGATTTTAGATTTGATATGTTTGGGTATGTTTTTGATTAATGTGTAGTACTTCAGGAAATCACTTGAAGGTATTCCGTATATGTAACATATATTATCAAAAGAGTAGAAGTCCTTAATTCTGTCGTCGTATAATTGGTCGACATATTTTATGTTTCGTTCAAACCAATGTTTATAGAAAAACGTGTTATTGTTTGAAGTTATGTCTTTATTGTTCCATAAAATAATTTTACTGTTGGTTGGTAGTCTAGGTTATGAGTAACATTACTCCATGCTGATAGAACATTAGATAGAAATATGTTTTCGTTGGCAATTTCATGTAAGATATTATTGCTGATGTTACATTCAAACAATAAGGAATCACCATATTTTTTTAAAATTTTCTGGTAGAATAGTTTCCATTTACTCGTATTGGTACTATCTAGGTATCTTTTAACCCAGCTGCATTTGATTGCATTCAAGAATGAGTCAATGTTCGTTAAGTGGATACCTCAATTTTCTACGGGTTGAATTAACTGAGTTCGTTTAATTTTGTCAGGTTTATCGTCCCATATGAAATTAAATATTGCTGAATTAATATCGTTAATAATATCATTTGGTGGATTTGGAAGAACTGTTAATACATAAATTAATTTAGGAAGTGCAAATGTTTTCAATACTGTGTTTTTTCCGATAAGTGTTAGTTTACGGTGGTGCCATGATTTTAAGCAATTTTTAAAATTCTGTAATTTAGGCAGTATGTTTTTTAGAACTGTATCGTTTTCATTATTTGTAAATGTAATTCCTAACGTAGTGGCTTCATCGGATGTCCAATTAAATTTCATTTCTTTTTTATGATGAAAATTACTTTGTTTTGATTTACCTACTCGTAGCACAGTACATTTACTTTTGTTAAGTTTAAGACCCGATGTCATTCCGAAAAGGGTAAGCGACTCTATAAGGTTATGGAAAGAGTCATAATTGTCATTTAAAAAATAAGTTGCATCGTCAGCGAATAGAGACTGTTTAATTTCTTCGTCAGGTTCTAGCGGTATGCCTTTTATTTGTTTATTTGATTGGATGTGATGTGATAGATACTCGATACATATAATAAATAGCGATGATGAAAGTGGACACCCTTGTCGAACCCCTCGTTCAATGTTAAAGCTGTTTGAGAAGAAGCCATTGTTAGTAAACTATACTATTAATGTCGGTATAGAACAGTTTTACCCATTTGATGAGACTTTCACCGAAGTTCATATTTTCTAAGCAAGCGAACATATACGAATGATCAAGCGAATCGAATGCCTTTTCAAAGTCTGCAAAAAAAATTAGACCAGAATTATTTGAGTTGTTGAAATAGTTAATACATTCTTGTATAAGACGAACGTTCTCACCAATGTAACGTCCTTTTATGAAACCGGATTGAGATCTTGAAATGATTGATGGTAATATTTTTTTAATTTTGTTTGCTATACTTTTAGCTGCTATTTTATAATCATTGTTCAGTAAGTTAATCGGGCGCCAGTTTGACATGGATTCTAAGTTTTTTCCAGGTTTTGGAATGAGTGAAATTATACTTTGTTTTTGAAGCATGGTTAGACCTCCGTTGTTGAATGAATAATTCAGTGAATTAGTTAAATGTGTTTTAATATCGTTCCAAAATATTTTATAAAACTCGGTAGTGATGCCATCAGATCCCGGACTTTTGTTATTTTGCATTTCTTTAAGAGCTAATCCACATTCATTTTCAGTTAGTAATCCGTCACATACTTGTTTTTCTTCTTCATTTAAAGCATGATGCGTATTTTTAAAGAGGGTGTTATTTTCGACATTATTTCGTTTATATAGCGTTTCGAAAAATAGGCGTTGTTCTTCTAGTATTTGACTTCTATTTGTTATATCTTTGCCATTGACCACAAGTTTGTGGATAGTTTTTTGTTCGCTTCTACGTTTTTCAATATTTGCAAAGTATTTTGTATTTTTTTCATTGTGTTCAACATGCTGTGCCCGTGCTCGAAGTATTATGCCATTGAGATGTGTGTGATAAATTCCTTCTAATATTTGTTTTTTTGAAGCAATTTCATTTTCAATGGCGGTGGTATCGTTTGTGTTTGTTTCATGCAACTGTTTTTCAAGTGCTTCAATGACTTTTATGGTTTCATTTTCAAGTTTGTGTGTTTCTTTTTTTTAAAAGACGTGTATCTTATTGTTGTGTTACGTATATTTCCTTTGATTATTTCCCATAAGGTGTTTGGATTTGCATCTTTGTTATATTGAACAGTATTGGTTATTTCCTGTTTTATTTGTGTTTGATATTGTGTATCTAATAATATGCTATTATTAAGTTTAAAGTATCCTATGCCTCTTTCAGGTTGTAATTCATGCAGTTTAAGTTCAACTATCGAGTGATCAGTCATAAATCCTGGTTTTATGTTGCATGTGTCGATAATATTGCAAAGTGACTCAGATACTAGAAAATAGTCTAATCTGCAAAATATTGTTGGTTTTGTGTTTGAGTGCCAGGTGAATTTTCTTTCATTCGGATTAACTGTACGCCATATGTCTATTAAATTGTAGTTTTTCAATTATGTTATTTAAAATGTTTCTATTGTTTGAGTGGGTATAAAGATTTCCATTTCTTTTATCTAATAATGGGTTAAGAACAACATTAAAATCACCTCCGACTATAATGTTTTTGTCTTGGTTATTTATAATATAGGATTGTAATGTTTCGTAAAATTTCGATTCATCTGTGTTCGGGCCGTAAACGTTTATTAATGTTAATTGTGTTTCGTGTATTGTTATGTCTATACTTGCTTGCCTGCCAATTATTATTTCGTTAAAGTTATCCACTGTTATTCCTGTATTACTTTTGATCAGAAAAGCGATGCCTTGTTTATTTGTATGTTGTCCGCTAAGATAAATATCTCCGTCCCATTCACTTTTCAATGTTTGTGCTAAGGTATGTGTTAGGTGACTTTCCTGTAAAAGACATATATTATATTTTTTTTCGTCTAACCATTTGAAAATTTTAGTGCGTTTGTCTTTGCTATTTAGCCCTTTTACATTTAGAATACATATATTAATACTCATACAAAAGGAGAGTTAAGTAAATTGCAATCTTTTGTGCGCCTGTCCACTTGGTTACTGTCCTAAGACATCGAATTGGGGTAAACATGCTAAATGAAAGATATTTTCTACTATACACCAAAAAATGAGTTGAAAACAAAAATGAACACAGATATTTTCTACTATAGACCAAGAAAAAAGTTGAAAAGAAACAAAATGAGCAAAAAAACATCCTAGATGAAAGATATTTTCTACTATACACCAGAAAATAAGTTGAACACAAAGATGAACAAAGATATTTTCCGCTTAACACCAAGAAATAAGTTGAAAAGAAAAAGAAAGAACAAATAAACATGAGATAATAATACATGTATATTTGGCTAGACAGTTAACAGGGGTCTGCCTATTAGAAATACGGTCAATTAATTCTAAACATTATTTAGTGCATTTTGATAGTGATATTAAAGCACTCGTTACGCAAGTGTAGAACTCGAACATAAGTACAATGTAGTTCATGTTTTGCAATTATAAAAATTAAAAAGGTGCCATATTACTCTATATGTTTGTTTTGAATGCACTGCAGCATTTATATACACATAGGCTCTTATATTTCTATATGCCCATACACAAACACAGCTATATATACATACATGCATTCAGATTTGCATACACATACCCACATGTGCATATATACATATCCATAAATCACACAAATAAACTAATTTAAATTAATTAGCAATAAGAACAGCCTGTGCGATACACCTTTATTAGTGTAAAGATGTACCAAGGCCACTGTTCATCGAATTGGAAAAAAACTAAAAAGAGACAACAAGGAGCCTTAAAACGAAAAAAAAACGAAAGCAGAAAGGCTTCTTGATGTCTTGGTCTAAAATGAGCATTTTGACAAAACATAACTGTAAGCATGACACAAGACCTTCATTTTACACACATACTCGTTTACATACACTAAAATATCATTATAATCTGTATGCATGTCTTTTTGCACACATACATACATACACATACGAGCATACATACACATATATACACGCATACAAATGCACTTACACATATGCGTTTATATTTCTATATATACATACACCCACACACCTGTATATATAAATATATATATATGAATTCAGATTTGCATAAACATACACACATGTGCATATATACATAACCATAAATCACACAAGGAGAACTAATTGAAATTAATTCACAATAGTAACAGCCCATGCGATACATCTTTATTATACCACTAATGAAGTTTAATTAAAACTGACCTAAATCTGCGAGATCGCGCATTGTTATTACAAACTTAAGTGTCTCAAAATCATTTATTAACAGCAGACTATTAATTTGACACAAGGAACATAACGGTAAAAAAGTTGTTTTTATATCGGGATTAGTAGAGTTCTGAATATATTTTATTGCTGTTATTTTTTAATATTTTTTAACGAAACATTCTCAAAGAATACGTTATTTATATAAATATGGTTTTATTGCGAAATTGTTGAGATTCAGATGAGTAAAACAGTTAAAAATAAAACTTTCGAGACAGTCTCTTTCGAGGCGTACAAAAAGAACCTGTACGAATAGAACAACAGTTAATGTTACATGAAATACATATGAAGGGATATTGATAAATATATTTCACAATGATAAAACTGCTAATAAATCATTAAGACATGCTAATACTGTGAGTAACTACTAATGATCATGCTACTTGATCAGAACATTTGTTCAAATAATGTCCTTGCTGGGATTGAAAATAGATCCGTTTCGTCAAAAAAAACATGGCCGTCTGGGTGCGGTTTCTTTCTATGGCTTTATTGAAACATTGTTGACACTCGTGAAGTCACATTCTTAGTTGAATATTTATAACACTTGGTCACAACATTTGTTCTGATATAATCTCTTCGTTCGAAAATGGTTTGGGTTGGTCGAAAAACATGGCCGCCAGGTTACGGGCCAATTGTTCTTATATTTCTATAGTGAAACCTTGTTAACACTTTATTGACCGCATTTATTTACAATCTTCATGAAACTTGGTCAGAACCTTTACCGAATTAAATCGCGACTGAATTTGAAACTGAATAAGGTGAAATCAAAACCTATGTGACAGAGACAAATTTAAATTAAAAATTGTTAACAAGAGAAGTCGCAATTAAGTCCTAATTGCCTGGTTTAAAACGTGGTCATGTAAGGTAAGAAACTAGGTCACTAGGTCATATTATAGAAACAGCTTGTTAGCTCTGTTGAAATAACCTTTCAAGTCCAATCCTCGTGTCACTCTTTCACGACATTTGTTCTAATCAGCCTTTCAAGGATCAGAATGTAATTAGAAATAAATTATGTATGTTTTTACTTTTATTATTCTGAACAAAGCCGTCTATAATAGTATTGTTTCATTCAGGTCTAAGGTGAGCACCTTAGGGCCCATGACCCTCATTTAGTAATTTTGCTTTGCTACAAAAATTGGTACTCCGATGTTTAATACTAGTTTTATATTCGGTGAGTTAATGTGCATGGATATTTTTTTCACAAAGTAAACCAGTTAAATAGCATGCGTTAAGAACACTTCGATTTGTTAATTTTGCAAATCACAAACTTTATTTAGTAGTTATTCGGTCTTTTCGTTAGTAAGAAGTTGTCTCCCATTCGGGTAGGTATCACGAGTATCCCGGGTAAAAAGCGGTCCGTCTAAAATGCGTATATGACTCATATCCGCGGACATGACCGAAAAGTGCGGATATGGACGAATATAAGCAATATCGATACTTTTTCTGCAATGTTTATTTCAATGTTTAATGAAAAATACACAATATGTATTAAATATGCAAGGTAAAAATATCTTATATTTGATTGCTACTATATATTATAGTTTATTGGTACGTACAAATATGCACGTTATTTTATTTATTCAAATGAACACAGGATATCGTAGTGCTACATTTAAATGTTTCAAGAATGATTATAACCATTATAGTTGCGCTGTTATTGAAAAGCAATTCATGTCCCGGTAAAATTTTAGATTTTTCGTTAATATTTCTACAGTTCATATCCAATATCCCGATAAGTTAAAATACGAAGCCTATATGTTTAAGATTAATATTACAGCGGTTACATTCACTTATAAAACATAATATGTACAGTAGCCTCTTTCACTGTTTGTTTGACCTGACTTTAAATATTACTTTTTACACTGAATGAAAATAATTTTGACTAGTGTTAAAATCGCCCCACCCCCATGGAGTAATGTAAGATTTGTTATTAAATAGTCCATGTTGTGCATTTTATCCTTATAAAGTGGGTGCCATATTTAAAGACAATACTATATTTTAAGTTCAGTAAACCCTTTCCCCATCAGAAGTAAACTGAAAAAGCGTTTCTATTAAATATTTTAATTTTAACTTTTCTTTTAAGGGACTACGAACTCATCAAAAAGAGTTTATAACTATAAGGGATTAAGGGTTATCAAAATAAAGTACACCTATCATCGCATGATCTCTAATGTTCATTATTTGTTCTCGTCATGTTGATTGTTAATTTCCAAAAATGACCTTGCAAAGGCATGCAAATAGAGAAATCATATATCATTGCCTTTATTTTAGCGTGAGTTATTTTTATTTAACTTTTTATCATTATATACATTTATTGATGTTTTATGAAGAACATTTTATCATTAATGTATTCATTGCTATAAAAGTTTTCTTATTCTACAGAAATAACTTACTTTTGTGTGTTAATTAAGTCATGTTACAAAAACTTAAATTTTTTCAGTATCTGAAATTTTAAAATTTAAAGAAAAAATAAATGTTCAATATTATTTAACCACTGTTTTTTTTAATTCAATTTTTTAATCTAGCAAGCCTTATTTGTTGGTATCTTTCATACCAATCTGTTCAGTTATCATTTTGATTAGAAACCACTTGATGTTTGTAAGAATTTTGATAATTATGTATGTATGTATGTAAAATTATATAGAATAAAAGAAGTACATTATCAAAATTTGACTAGATCTATTGTGTTTTATTTTACCCTTTTAATATAATGTTAAACTTTTTCTGACAAAAATAAGATAAATACCTCATGTTTATCCAAATATGTCTTACATTTGGTGGCTGAATTCATAGGAATGGATGAAACTATAGGGGAAACGTATATTTTTATTAACCCTTTGAACATGATGTGGACAATATGGATTATGACTACAAAACATGCTACCTTTCTGGTACTTACGAATGGAAATGTAGGGCAGAGGTGACAGGGATATTTTCTGGAAGTGGCTGTCTTAATGTACGCTGCTTTCTTTCATGTTTTGGTACTACTTTGCGCTGAGGTATATTTTCAGTAGGAATTTTGTTTCCGTCAACAAAGTTTGAACCGATTCCGTCTCGAAAGTGGTCGGAACAGACGCGAGTATACGGCGTTGGAAACCAATTTTTCCGGCTAATTGCTATCATCCAAGCTTTTCTTGTACATGAGTCTTAAGGCAATTTATGTAATGTTACTTTTTTTCAAAATTTACCGATTATACCGCTAAAATTATGGATTTAACGATGGAACAGTAGTATTTCCCCATTGATTTCCTTAACACCGGAAGTAGGTATACCTACCCGCACAAACGACAACTCTGTCAAGACGGAATAACGAAAATCGGGACACATTGTTTAAGAGTTTAACTAAAGATTTTCGCTGGGATAATGACGTCATTTCGCAAAAAAAAGACGTCATTTCACAGTAAAAAGTGAAATTATCGATAATTTTCACTGTTAATTTTCACTGTTTCAAACAGTTAAATTATCAGTTTTCATTTACTAATATTTCTCAATAAACCACCGGAAAGCATAAACTAATAGTAACAATCAAATATAAGATATTTTTACCTTGCATAAAGTTATTATAGCACTACAACAATAGATCCTTAATTGGATAAACCACATTCGTCGATGCTATCATATTCGCGCATTTGAAATCATCATTTATTTTCAAATGAAAAATGACACTTGAAACAGTGACATTTCAGACAATATTTACTGCATTCATAACATTCAGTTTATTTAAATAAATTCAACATTTTGTATTCAAATAAAAATATAACCAGGGAAAAGTAACATCATTAATTACTTGTGGTCTGGCGATAATCGGCCCAAAAATACTTTACTATTTTCTAAAGCATATTGTATATCTAAATACTAAAGTTTTGAGACGAAATCAAGAATAATAATACATTCAGTATATTATATAAACATTATGTAAACTTATACAACAAAACATATGTGATGTCGGCGTGGTTATATTGTTTGTGGTATGTAGCCCTAAAACAATCTTCTGGCATTTCGTCATGTTCGCGGATATGAATTTAGAGCTGGAAAAATGATAGTGTCTATTAAATTGTTATATTTTGAGACAATACTAACATATTTGACACATATTGTGTATTTTTTTTATTAAACATTGAAATAAACATTGCAGAAAAAGTGTCGATATTGCCTGTATTCGTCCATATCCGCACTTTTCGGTCATATCCGCGGATATGAGTCATATACACATTTTAGACGGACCGCTTTTTACCCGGGGTACTCGTGATACCTACCCGAATTGGAGACAACTTCTTAGTTACGAAAATCCAGAATATGCCTGTACATTAAGCTTGAATTGTAATTGCAGAATATGACATTTGGTCACGTCAGAATATTTTAAAGTTAAAATACAATGTTTGTAAATAAGATATAATTATTTTATTATTGTCCATAAATTAAGTGCGCCGTTACTCATTCAGCATGCAGTTTACATATTAATTTCTAAAACAGCATCTGTGTCACACATATATGCAATTTCATTTATTTTCATTTAAAATCAGTTGCTGATGTGGAGTTTACCGCCTCGAAGAATGATGTAAAATTCGTAAATATTGAAGGCCTCCAGACCATTTCGATCATTGTTCAGCTCGCTGACAACATTACCGTCGCCTACATTCGACTGTACATCAGCGATACAACAGAGATCCAAGCAACAATAATAGTGCAGAACAGTTTTCAATAATATTTTGTTCAAAATGTATATTAACACTCCATCGAAATCGTAAACTTATTATAATGTGGGAGACCTTCAGTTCTCAAAAATTATCTTTTGATCATTTGTTCATGGTAACTTGGTAATTTAGTTGTAATAGGTAATAATCTAAAAAGTATCGCGCATAAGTCATATATATTATTCCTGTCAGATGAGCTGAGTAAATCATACACATTTATCCTTGATGTTCACTGCTACAGTTTGTTTGTTCTTTTAGTTTGGGCGATCACACGTTGAAGTCATGTTGTGCAACAGTGAGTCCTGTACACATAACCGGACAACCGGACCCAACAACCAATTACCACAAATAAAAGTGATCCTTACAAACGCATATAAACTGGTAAAACAATAAATAATATCTAATTGCGTATAATGTGAAGTAATGTACTTTATTGAAGACAAAATATACTAAATCGGAAATATTTATAATGAGTCTAAGATTTTTATGAAAAATTAAAATAAGAACAATGCCTACGCTGAGATTCCAATCAGTCCTTTGAAGAACCATGGTAACGCGTTTAAATCAGCTCATTCAGGCATTTGCTGTGTATTACTAAACTAATTATTTTCGACATTGCCGATCAAAAGCGAAAGATACGCTTGATATGTGTATACTATTGATTATCACTGAATAAAATATTGTTACTATAATTTTAATCATGAGTTTTATTTCGAATTGTACTTCTCAATAATTAATATGTCCGTAAGGATGTTCGATTGTTTCGTGATTTTTTTAAAAATATCCAGAATGCTATAATTTGTTGTAGGGTGATTAATGGATATGTATCTGAAATAAATATCAAATAAAAAAGGGGGGTCACCGTGAATAATTTTGAGATATTGACGGTTTTTAAATGCCATGTGCGTTTGAGAAAAGGTCATTTTTGCGGGGCATAAAATTGGGGGTAGGGTAAAACATTTGTGTGTAAAACGTTTAAAATGGACTAGTAATATTGAGATTGTATTAGATCAGTAACTGTAACCTTTGTATTATCATACTGAACACATTTAAAACCAAAAATATTGGAAATCGTAAAAAGTAATGAGACATAAGTATGACTAGTTTTTTGTTTGTTTTGAACTTTTTATTGCACAGTTCAAAAATCGATGACATACAATACAGATACAAATTTCTGTTGATGTAATTTTCATATTCATTTGAAGTTCTCAATAATTAAAGTAAACTAGCTTAGCATAAAAATGAAGTAAAGAAATTGATAGGTCACCATGGATTTTTTTTGGCTACAGACCTTTTAATATGGACTTAATTTCAAAAATATAATTACTCACATTGTAATAGTAATTAAAACAAATCTATATAATAACTGCTCCATAACAAATAAAATTATCAACTGAAAATTGATACACGTAGAAATATTTATTATATACATACTTATGGAAATATTTCAGATGTAACACATGAAAAAAACATGTTGATGTTCAAATAAACATCTTTAATTACCCCACCCACCTGTTACCCATGTTTAGTACAGTCTGTGGGCACCTCCCGTGTGCAAAAAAGAGTGAAAGCTAATTTATATATCAATTTTTAGGTAAATGTCTGAAGTGTCAGAAAATTTTGGGTGGACGTGCTGCATAATGGTACGTTTTTTTTGTATTTTGTAATTGTGTTTGGTTGCCATGGTAACAGTTTCGAAATACTTCTATTTCCAGTGTAAGTGCTAAAAAGGTCACATAATCGTTTTTTTAATTCTGGTTTTATGATATTAAATTACTTAATCACAAAAAGATTTTAAATGAGATCACACACACGCGATTTA
The DNA here is from genome assembly GCF_020536995.1 of Dreissena polymorpha. Taxonomy (NCBI): domain Eukaryota; kingdom Metazoa; phylum Mollusca; class Bivalvia; order Myida; family Dreissenidae; genus Dreissena; species Dreissena polymorpha. The sequence continues at coordinate 80,130,625 of NC_068362.1, read as the reverse complement.
TGATGGTAAACTGTGTTAGTATTCGGATAAATTGAAATTGGGATAGCATTCAAATTACTGTTGACTATTGCATACGTTTTTGATATAGGAGACACACTTTTATCATAAGTAAGGTTTCAAATATTATATTGACATAGAATCAATGGGGTTTATTAATTAGTTATTGCATAATTTATAACAAATGTGTGCAAACCTGTAACAAATAAAAGTAAATGGTTGTATAATGATCACCTTGTAATTACAATATAAAACTATGGAAGAATACAATACTTCATTTATCAACGGTATGATTAACGCAAACCATAGCTTGTGTACATAACTGAGCTGTTATCAAATTCGACTAAGAGCCATGTACACACATTACATTTTACACCATATGCTAAATACAATACAAATACATTGCTTTCAAGCTATAATCAATGTAAAATTTACATATCAACATTGTGCATGTACTACACATTTGCACTGAATATGTGACAAACATGAGTAAATATGTAACAGAGTAAGTTAAATATATGATTTATAGCATTATATTTTTTGCATTCTAAATAATCAAAATACAAAAAAATAAATATAACTTGAGTCACCAACAGTCGTTCGTCATCATTTAAGACTATATATATAACTTAATATTTATAAATAATGTTATGTTTACATAATTAACTATGTATATTAAAATTGCAACAGTGGACAGATATATGTATATGACTGTATAATTATCACAATGTAATAATTATAAGTAATAAGACAAAATATTAATCACATTAAGTTAAAATACAGAATTTTCTCATTGTTTAACAAGACTGCCAAACTGTCACAAGATACGCCCGTTCGAAGGTTTTGGACACCATGCTCAATGCTTGAAATGTACTAAGTGACCTCAAGACCTAGTTATCAACCCGGCATGACCCATATTTGAGCTTGACCTAGATATCATTTAGACGTAACATCAGACTAAATTCGGTGAAGACCAGATGAAAACTACTTCAATTAGAGAGCGGACACCATGCTAAATGCTTGAAATGCACTAAATGACATTCTGACCTCGTTTTTGACCCGGCATGAACCATATTTTAACTTGACCTACATATCATCTAGACACAACTTCTGACTAAATTAGGTGAAGATCGGATGAAAACAACTTCAATTAGAGAGCGGACACCATGCTAAATGCTTGAAATGCACTAAGTGACCTCGTGACCTCGTTTTTTACCCGGCATGATCCATATTTGAACTTGACCTACATATCATCTAGACACAACTTTTGACCAAATTAGGTGAAGATCGGGTGAAAACTACTTCAATTAGAGAGCGTCCACATTTGTGTTTGTATGGAAAGGCCTTGTCCATATACACATAAATGCATACCAAATATGAAGGTTACATCTGAAGTGACATAGAAGTTATGAGCCTTTTTTTGAAACCTGAACGCAAAGTGTGACGGAAAGACAGACGGACGTACGGTCCGATCAATATATGACCGCTTTGGAGGCATACAAATGTGTTGTTGTCCATATATATAAAATACACATGTACACAACAACTACTAATGTATGCAACAACTATCAAAATTCACATTACAGAAATGCTTATAACATTCTTACAGAAATGTTCACCAGTTATACTAAACACTAAATACTACAAATCAAATTAGTACATCTACAAAAAACAACATATAATACAATTAGTGGCGCAATAATGTTTCAACTGTTTAACCATCTGTGGTTTAATGCATTGCCAAAAATATCTTACAACTTAGGTGAAACATGAGAAATACAACTGACATAAGAATCATAACTATGTTTGTCATTGAGAAGCAAAACTAATTATGTAACAGCTATTCGATTTCATTGCCAATCTATGTACAAGATGAAAATTACAATTGGTTAGATATCTGGCAACAAATAACTTGCTATTGCACATATTATTTTCTCTGATTTTGTTACTCTTATTTGTCCGTGTGTAACCTCTGACAGGAGGCTCCTTAAACCACTCAGTCCGTTTCTTTGTGATACAGTTCTCAAATGTTTAAGTTGCAATCCACTTCCTGCAACTTTCCTTGCAACAACTTGACTCATAACTTTTTTATCAATAATTGTTTGCAAGGATTTGATATTGGAAGCAACATTTAGTGAAACATTGTATGCATATACTGCACGTTCATAGCTGAATGAATATTTGTTTACAATATTTTGGTCAAGAGGAACAGAGTTTACTAACTTTTGTAAAGCTAAAACATCCTGTAGAGCGCAATGTGCCATGTATGATTCACCAATGACGTCTTTAACTAAATTTTCCTGCTTTTATAATTTCATATTTGGTAATATTTCCTTTAACAATTTATAAGTATCTAAAAAGCCACAAATATTTTGCTGAACCTCAAACATTTTTCCACAAGAATGGATAGCATGGAGCAACACTTTACAATCAAAAGACTCTATATTATGCCCAACTAAAATAACTGGTGAACATTTCTGTAAGAATGTTACAAAACTTGTCAATGCAGATTTGATTGGGACAGCTGTTACTGTTTGTCCCTTGACAAGCATAGACTCGCCAACAACAGTCACTCCAGTTATTCCTGATGCTTTCAAGGACATCTTCTTCTCTGGCATCACATATGTTGAAAACTGACCAGTTGTATGCACTGCAGCTATCTGAATTATGTGAGAAGTACGCTCTGAAAAAACAAACAAAAATTTTACATTTTACATAAAACCCATTTTAGCTCTGTTAATCACAGAGCTCTGGTTTGCTCACCCAAGTACAATGCAAACTTCTTTTGCAGTGTTTACTATAAACATATAAGGGAAAAACATTGCCCCCCCCCAGGACAGGACTTATTATGAAGCTTAATTTGAACAATCGTACAAGAGGTTCTTTCACATCCATTCTCTATGCATTGTGGTTTCAGAGATTTTTTTCAGTTGAAGGGTTATTGATCGGAAACAATTTTCACACTTAGTGTGACCTTGATCTTTGACATATTGACCCTAATTTCAATAGGGGTTATATATTGTCTAATGCCTATGCACATGGAAAGTAAAAAGCCAATCTGTGAATAAGTTGACAAATCATTGATCGGAAACTGAATGATCTACCTACAGACTAACATCCAGCAAAACAATAGTACCGCTCTTCTTCCAAGGGGGGCATAATAACTGATATTATGAAAATTGAAACGTTCTTTTCTTCACTTAATGGATATATGAAAGTAAGTTTTTGGCATCTAATTTATTCATAAAGCTGAAGAAGCGAAGAGAAGAGTGTTTCAATTATTTAATGATGCACGCCAATATACTATAGCCAGTTGCGGGTAATGCAACATTGCATCATCTCAGTGGTATTTACTATCATTTTATCAATAAAGATTAAGAATGAATTATTATATGAAAGCAAAATGAGAAACTAGTCTGAACATAACTCTTTTTGCAATTCAATATGCTGGGTTGACCAACAATTCACATAATATATCTCACATTGAGTTACTCAGCAGTAGCAGGTTGAATTATGTTATAGGTAAATATGTATATTTTTGAATACAGGTTTAACTTAGGAGACTTAGAATACCTAAATACCTGAATTGGACAAATATAAACTTCTGTATGTGCAACACTATGAATAAGGAATATGTTAAAAATAAACTTTACCTAACCCTGTTGTTTCCAAATCACAGAAAACAAATTCCTTCCCAGTAGTATCTAGTCCTGCTGGACCAGGCTTGGGTACAGGTGGGGGTATAGTTGTAAGTTCAACATCTTGGTCCTCTATGTTTGAACTGTACGTTGGTCCCTCTCGTACTTCTTGCACTATGTCCTTTGAATGCCTGAACAGGAAAACATACTTCCCATTGGAAAATGTGCTTGCACCTTCATGGGTTATCTCTGATTTTTATTTAAAGAAATAATTACACAGCATATTGATGCTTTTACAATAATCAATTTACAAACATTAGCATTTGCTTTTATATGTTACTACTACTTTGCATATATAATTGATGGATCTATTGAAACAATAAAACAAGAAATGTGTCCACATGACATGGATGCACCAAACTCCAACTTTGTCACTATATAAAAGCACAACCGTGTAAAAAATCCATACAATTGTAAGAAACCCAGGATCCCGCATGGCCCATGTTCGAACTTCTGACCAATTTTGGTTAAGATCATATAAAAACTACTTGAATTAGAGAGCAGACACGAAAAGTGTGACAGACTAACCGACCGACCCACGGACAGTGCGAAAACTATATGTCGCCCTTTTGGGGCATAAACATGAAGAATACTGTGTTTTAAAAATAAAATGCCCTTAATTAAAAATACCGTTCCAGTTTGAGTCGTATGCGTCGCTGTTTTGCTGCACGAGTAACAGCTATAGCCATTCTTTTTTTGTGCTGAAGGTCACGGAGAAGAGCCAGTTTTGACGTGAAAGTACCGGGTGAAACACCCAGTTTCTGATTAACCTGAAATAGATCGAAGTAAATGACAGAACAGTTGACAATGCACAATGCTAGAATATGCTTATGTGGAATAAAATAATATGAAATAATGTCAATAATATACAAAAATTATACGGTTAAATGGAATAAATATTTTGTGTACTGTGAAACAATTGACAAAATAAAAGCTGATTTTTTAAATGTTGTATTCTATTATACCGGCATTAAAAAGCACAAGTTGCACCTCAATCACGATGTGAATGGGTGTTTTTTTCAAAGAACAATGTGATGTTAACATTCATTAATGACATTAGCATCTCATTGATAATAAATAACTCAAAAAGTAACTAATGTTACTACATTAACTTCTTAAACAGCATACAGTAAACCAAACTTTACATTCTGCTGGATCAAATTTCCATGGATAAAAAAAAATTGATGCATGACTAACAGACAATTACTGCAATGTGTCAATGTATACAAAACTATTTAAAACCCTACAGGAAGCAATGATGTCTCTAGTGTTTCACAGCAGTACAAATTAATTAAATATTTAACAAGGGCTGTTTGTAAAACATGCATGCCCCCCATATGGGCTGTCCGTTGTAGTGGCAGCCATTGTGTGAATACGATTTTTGTCATTGTGACCTTGACCTTTGACCTAGTGACCTGAAAATCAATAGGGGTCATCTGCGGGTCACGATCAATGTACCTATGAAGTGTCATGATCCTAGGCAAAAGCGTTCTTGAGTTATCATCCGAAAATCATTTTACTATTTCGGGTAACCGTGACCTTGACCTTTGACCTTGTGACCTCAAAATCAATAGGGGTCATTTGCAAGTCATGATCAATCTACCCATGAAGTTTCATGATCCTAGGCGTATGCGTTCTTGAGTTATCATCCAAAAACCATTTTACTATTTCCGGTCACTGTGACCTTGACCTTTGACCTAGTGACCTAAAAATCAATAGGGGTCATCTGCGAGTCATGATTAATCTACCCATGAAGTTTCATGATCCTAGGCGTATGCGTTCTTGAGTTATCATCCGGAAACCATTTTACTATTTCGGATCACCGTGATCTTGACCTTTGACTTAGTGACCTCAAAATCAATAGAGGTCATCTGCAAGTCATGATCAATCTACCCATGAAGTTTCATGATCCTAGGCATATGCGTTCTTGAATTATCATTAAAAAACCATTTTACTATTTCTTGTCACCGTGACCTTTACCTTTGGCCTAGTGACCTCAAAATCAATAGGGGTCATCTGCGAGTCATGATCAATGTACCTATGAAGTTTCATGATCCTAGGCCCAAGCGTTCTTGAGTTATCGTCTGACAACCACCTGGTGGACGGACCGACCGACCGACATGAGCAAAGCAATATACCCCCTCTTCTTCGAAGGGGGCGTAACAAATGTATATAATCTGTTTGTTTTGATTTGTATTTTGGTTGAAGATTAATTACGGGTAATTACTGTTTATTTACCGGTACTGATGTGCCATTACCCAAAACCTCACAAATACCCCGAGATATTTAAAGTCATAAACAAACTCATCAAGTTTGATTTTAATCCAATTACCAAATCTGTTTATTAATATCATCCATGGAAATAAGTTAGGAAATACATAAGTGTTACAATAACGTAATAAAAAAACTGCTCATGCTCAGATAAACTAACAAGAGCTGTCAGAAGACAGCGCGCTCGACTATTCAAAATGCTTGACATAACAACGTTAGCCATCATGGGGAAATTGTTCATATTCAATAAGGTCAAGGTGATATAGTCATATTCTAACCGCAAGAGGACCATAAATAAAACATATTGATCGCTAATGTTTTAAAGAAATTGTGTATTTATAGAGGTATATTTTCCACAATCTATTGAACATTTGTAAAGACATAAAACAAACTTATAAGATAGTTAGTGATGATTTGGGTAAAGTCCTTCAAATCTGATCATAAATAAAGAAGTTATGGCAATTTTAGCACTACAGTGGTGGAGGACATAAAAAGGGTCATAATTCTTATAAAATGCTTGGTACAGTTGTCTGCTCTTGTTTATAGATTGGGTCATGTTGGTAAAGAAGTTTGCTAAATATGAAAGCAATATGTCAAGGGACAAAGAAAATATTTGAGGTGGTACGCAAACTTTAACATTCCAACGCTCCTGCCGACGCCGGGGTGAGTAGGCTAGCTCCACTATATATATTTCATATATAGTAGTCAAGCTAAAAACAAATCAAATGTCATTTCATGACAGCATGCAGAACTTGTAAAGTATAATATAACATCCAATATATATAGATTATATTACATTTGTGAGATAACAGCTTCCAAGGTTTTTCTGTGCTACACCAGCAGCAACCCTAAAATTCAAATTAGCTGACCCAGAAAGATGAAGCTGTTTGGGAGCTTTGCTGGCTATGGACTTGTTGAGGCTCTCGTTGGCTTGAGTACTGCCCAACATGCTTAATTTGGGGGCTATTTTTTATAAGCACCAAAAACATCAAGCAATGCCGCCTTTAGTGAAGGGTTGGTCAGTGGTCTTCCATAGGGTAAGGAGGAATATTTAGCAGAGCTGTTATGAATAAACCTGCACCATTTGTCATCACAGGAAGAATGATCACCAAACACGTGTCCAACAACAGCATCCATACCACGTGAAATGCCGACAGGGTTTTGTTTATTCTGTGATATATTGTAGTTGAATAATTTAAGTAAATAGTTGATAATTTTTGTGCTTAAAGTTGGAAAGTTCTTTTGCATGCCATACAGACAATTGGCCAGATTTTTTTTCACATGATTTTTGTCAGATCTTTTCTCTACCATATGGGGAACATTGGTTTTCAGTCTTGCTGCTGTTGTGGTGTCATCATCACCAACTATCCCTGTAACCTTAACACCTTTTTTGGCAGTTTCAATGATCATTTCAGTGACCATGTCTGGTTCCATGGCCTTTGCTGAACCACTCCAATTTTTTCTACAATCGTGTAGCTTGCATGGGTCATTACCTTTTTTCTTATGCTGACTGCATACTCTGCAGGTTTTGCTACGGACTGCATATGCCAAGACCTTGCCAGTCTTCGTGCCGACCATTGAGCAGTGTCCTTGAATGATATAAGCTAACAATATGGGCATATCGAAGCATTCTATTCATAGAGGTACAAACAAGTATGTCAGTCTTCAATTATTTAATATTTATTTAATGCAGATAATATTAACATTTTGGTCATTACACAACAGTAGTTAATAATGTCACCATAAATTTATAAAATTGATTTCATGCAGTTCAATTGTACATGTATGTAATTGTTTTATATAGCCTTACATTATAATTAAACAAACAAGAAGAATGGTTAGTACATGTACATGCTAGCAGTTTGTTTACATATTTTTCACCTGATAAACTATCATACGCCCTTCCACTGCCTCTTTTCTGCCATCCTGCATCCACACTGACATCAATCTCATTGTTAGGTCTGTGAAGTTATATTAAAATCATAACACAAATTTCCAAACCAAACATTTACACAGTTAAGTGTTTAACAGTGAGTCATACACACATTACTGACAGCTGTTCATCTTCATTCATCTGAATTAAAAACAGTAAAAGTAATTTGCATAATATAATTACAATTGCCGTTGGTTTCACTAGATTACATTATTCTGATTGGCTAGAGTATATAACGTGACTGGGGTTTGTTTTTCGATGAAGCGAGTTGCCTCCACGAGGCGCACGAGGAAACCGAGCGTGGGACTACTTGGATATATTATGCCATGTATGACATGTACATGATGGATATTGCGTATTGAAAATGGAGGCGCTTACTAAATTCATACGCGAATTAATCCCATAAGTTTTTGGCATCTAATTTATTCATAAAGCCTTCCGCTTTATGCAAATAAAATGCAAAAACCTTCCCTTCATACATGATCAATGAAGCGAAGAAAAGAGTGTTTCACTTCTTAAGTACATAACTTAACTTACAAATTAAATAATAGATACAAGTAGAAGTTATCGTGTAAGTACCTATTATCGAACAGAACCTGATATCGGACGGTTTGTTTTGGTTCTATATGCGCATGCGCAAAAGTGCGCATGACGTCACATCCATAAACAAAGGGTCATTTATGAAGTCCGTGACCTACTTGTCCACTAAGCTTGCAACAAATGCGCCGAAAACAGGTAAAAGAAATGCATTTATTGTTATTTACACGGTTTTATGTATTTTTTGCTATTACTTTTTGAATGCATTTATCAAAACGTGCATTTACACACCAAAAAGCGTATTTCCATTTGCAATTTTGGTTGCAGCAGACGTAGATTTTTTCGTCGAGTCCGGGTCACGTGACAGTCATGTGATAGTCATGTGACTTTGTTTTATTATCGCTCTTAGAGCTACAGCACAGTTCCGAAAAAATAGTCCAGCTTTTCTTTCTTGACAATTGATCATCATAAAGTTAAGTTTGTTTTTCTTTTTTTTCAGTCTAATCCTTAGAAGATAATTAAACACAGAGGTCTTTACTCACCAACAGCTCTTCACAATGCATACCTTAAAGTAAAAGACAGTGGCTTGCCAGTAAGAACTGTTGCAAAACAGTATGGTGTTCCTCATACTACACTATGGGACCGTGTGAAAGGGGTTATTGACCCTGAATGCCTCAAACCCGGACCAGCTCCACTCTTCTCTCAGGAAGAAGAGGACAAACTAGTTGACCATGTCAAGACAATGGCTGCCCTTGGGTATGGTTATACCATCAGTGAAGTTGTAGCAAGTGCTACAAACTATGCAGTGTTCCTTGGTAAAAGGCCAAATGATAAACCTTTGTCTGTGAAAAGGTTTAAGGGTTTCCAGCAGCGATGGCCTGAGTTGCGAGTTGTTCGTCCGAGGGCACTGTCCAACTACAGAGCTGAAGCCACATCAGAGGCCAATGTTCATGAATATTTCAACAATTTGATGAGCGTTGTTGAAAAACATGACCTCCACAACAAACCTGAGTGTGTCTATAACATTGACGAACAAGGTATCCAAACAGAGCATACCCCACCATTCATAATAAGTGGCACATTGAAGGCACCAGCAGTTACTTCGTCAAGGTCCTGTGTTACAACAATAATTGGATGTGGAAACGCATTAGGCACACAGCTTCCACCATTCTTTGTTTTCAAAGGGAAACGCCTGAATGCAGATCTGTTACAAGGGTCTACACAAGGGTCATCAGGGTGTATGTCTGACAGTGTCTGGTCAAATTCAGCTGTGTTTTTACACTACATGGACACCCATTTCCTCAGATATGTGCAAAGAGTGGACAAGTCACAGCCTATCCTTGTTCTGCTTGATGGTCATAAAAGCCACATAAATGTTCCAGTGCTGGATTGGGCAAAGAAGAATAACATTATTCTATTCATCTTACCGGCCCACACAAGCCATGTCCTTCAACCCCTTGATGTGGGTTGTTTTGGACCCCTTCAAAAAATCTACAACTCCATGTGTCACAGATTTATCAGAGAAAATCCCTCTACAAAAATAACAAGGTACAATGTTGCTCCTCTTGGATCTGCTGCATACGTAGCAGCATTGTCTGTGGAAAATCTTCGATCTGCCTTCAAGAAATCAGGTGTTTTTCCTGTTGACGAGTCAGCTGTTAGCAAGGAGCATTTTACCACTTCGCTACCATATGTTGCTGCACCATCTGTTCCTGAAATCAACAAAAACATGCATGAAAGAAATCCTGATGTTTTCTTCTATGAAGCAGAAGTTGTCATTAACAAAAAGAAAGAATTCAACAATGCAAAGAAAAAGAATAACATTCTTGAATTTACATCTGGCAAAGAAATAACAGATCCGATAATTGAACAGAAACTCAGGGAAAGAGCTGAAACAACAAATGAACAGAAAAACAAGCAACAAACTGAACAATCCAACAAACATTCGAAGCTTATGCCCACAAAAGAAACAGTTTCACAAACAAGGAACAAACAACTGAAAAAAAAACAATCAACAAAACAACACACTTACCCAGAGCCTGGACCCTCCCATCTAAACACTGATGTTGAATCCTCTGAAGATGAAGATGATGATGAAACTTGTTGTGTATGCAGCCTCTTTCAGCCAAAAGAACTTGCTAACTGCGTATCATTGATATTTGTAAAGTGGGCCAAGTGTGACTTTGATAACTGTAGCCACTGGGTGCACTTGCAGTTTTGCACAGCCACAAATGTTGTTAGGAGAAATGACCCGTTCTATTGTCCTTGCCACAATATTGCAGAGGAATAGACTTGTTTTTTTGTGTTCAAAGCTACATGCTTTTCTAATTTTGTTAATTTTCATGTTTCAAAAAAAATTGTTCAGTTTCATGTTTGTTTATATTCACTGGAGAAGTATTTATGAACTGTTCGGTAATAGGTCATGTTTACATCGGCCGCCATTTTGTTTTGTCTGCTAGAGGTGACAATAAACAAGGAATCATTGTTATGAATTCTTGACGGATATTTGCTTGAAAACTTTACAGATAAGTTATTTAATGATTGAACTGTTAGTTATTTGTTAAAACAAATTGTTTTTGTTATTTTAAGTGTTTGCAAATTTAACTTAATTTCTTAGGTGTTCGATAACTGGTTCGTCCACCATAAATGAAATTTTACAGTGAACATGATACATACATTTCATTAAAATGCACTTCTTTTTGCAAGCATGTATCGGCACTTGACTTTGCCACCTCCTCGACAGCTTGTCCAGCCTCGTTTTGTCTTATGGAAACAATAAAGAGAAATGCAAGCACAACTTGCATTAGCTGACACACAAAGCAAATTTAAACAAAAAAATTGTGTTAATATTTTAATTTAGAAAACAAGCAGTATTATTTGTGAAATAATAAGCATTGATCATAAAATTTAGATATTCATCAAATAGACATACCTTCTGATGAGCATGGTGTGGTTGACAGTGGGTATGTTTAAAGTAGACAAAAATAAACATAATTGTATAAGGCCTAGGGATCTACACACACACAAATAGTTTAAGCCCTTTATTTTCAAAAACAATACATATAAGATAAATTGAGAATATTTATGGTTTGTAGAATTTCATATGTATTATTAATAAACAGGGCTGCAAGAAGAAAATAAACGTATGTTACTTTCAAATAAAACTAAGGACAACCATTCACATTCTACTGTAAGTGTGTGTACTGGCAGAAAATCAGACACAATATGAAGGAAATAAATTGCAAGTAAAATATAAATAAAATGTATGCATGTTGACAACTTAGGAATAAATTATTCAACAATATTAGTAATTTAGTCTTTAGACAATCAATGACGATATAATGCATCAATGTATCAAAAAGACAAAAAAAGTCTTACCCAATGCAAGCTTTGTGTTCATGTCATAAACTCTGCCATGTTTCCGTCCAGTCGCTAAATAATTTATCGCCCCACAATTGCAGCACAGTATGTCCAAAACACATGCTAGTCCAAAATCCCTGCTTCCTACGGTGTTCAGTAAATTTATAGGCACTTGACAAGAATTGCATCCTGAAAGGGATTCGGCCAATGTGTCCAGTTCAACGACACGTCTACCAACTTTCCAACTGGCATCGCTGACGCTGTTGTCAATTGTGGGCACGTTTACTGACGATCCGATAGCAATATCATCAAAATAACAGTGGTCATTTTGTAAATCCCGATTGTTGTTTGTAATTTTATTTTCATTTAAATCCACATTAAAATTGTTCTTTGGAACGTTTTTTGAAAATTGTCCTTTTAGGTCTCGTTTTTTATTCCGATTTAAATCCAAATGAGCCATTTTAAATGAAAATAATTAAGCAAAATTAAATATGAAAACCAATTATCTCATTGTTGACAAATTATCGTTTGATTATGAATAGACGCTTGTATTCCCACCAAAAAAAATGTCTTAAGCGGTAGCAAGCGTTTCATCGATGTAGATCACAAAGTGACGTCAAGCAATCGAATGCTTGGTTTCATTGCAGTAAATCTCGAAAATTTGTAAATGCCGAAATTTTATAGGCGCATAATCAGAACAGTCAAACAATAATTTTAACTCGTTTATTCAAACCTTATCTTTTGAAACCGTGAAAATATATAAATGTTTTTAAATTTTACGATATAGTGAATCAATTAACGTAAAGTGGAAACGATCGAACATCCTTAAGGTATAAATGGCAACCATTTTTAACTTGCCATTTCGTCAATAAATTAATCCATTGAAATAACACGTTGAGTATCATCGGCTACGTTTTTTACTGACCAATCGTATTCTGTTTATTTATTGCGCTTATATTACATATGTATAGACAAAAAGTATGCTACAATTTAAAGTATTGTCTTTGTGGAATTATTGTATTATATTTGTATTGAATGTTACACAGGTGATTCAGGATCTTGTCCAATGGCATAACTCCACAAGAACTATCTTCAATGAAAGTGGCGACTTTTATTTTACCAACCTTGCCTTGTCGTCAATTACCGGGGAAGCGACATTCACAATTGGTTAGCGGATTTTAATTTTGTTATTGTTGTTGTTTCCTTTTTTAGCTTATTTTAGCTAGTTTAATGAGAAAAAAAGAATATATGGTTTACTGAATTGTTTTGATATCTATTTAAAGATACAATTCAATTAAAATGATGGTTTACATATTAGAACAAGCAGATAGACTTTAACGTTCTACAATTTTCCCATTTATTTTATAGGACTTTATCGAAGACATGACGTGCGAAAACACATATTTAATACTATTTTTATTTTAGTGATGTCTTATGATAATTATATTTAGCGGTGCTTAAAAAAAGAACATCACAAGCCCTTGTGAAGAAGAGTTTTGCAAATTACCTCGCAAATACTCATTGTTCCTGTTTTCTAACGATGCGTTACATATATCAACGAAGTAAACGGGTTGTTTCTGTGAAAAGGCTATCGAAACTGTTACTGCCAAAATATTAAGTATTTGTAATATAGACACAGCGTTAGTCTGCTGCTTCTCCAGCACATATTGTACTGGTAATACAGGTTGAAAATTAAGGTTTATTTCGTATGAGATTTTGAAAAAACTTGTACCTCAAGTGTTTGTATGTATATATGTGTATACTTTTATTAATGTAACTACAATTATTTTGCATAAAGAACCGGTTCAAATATATATACGTTTTGCAATACGCGTTATTATTTGTGATGTTTGTGTTGACCTTAAAAGAAATTGTTACCGTCACGGCTATTAAGTCCAAAAATGTAGATATATTGTAAATATCTGACAAGTGCAGTTATATGTTATATATAGCGTTCCATTTTAGTCGCCAACGTCTTTCCACCGCATATGTACTGATTGCTATATGTCTTAATAATGAGATGAAAGCTACTGTTCTTCATAGCCGTTAACATTTCGCGTAATGTCTCTATTCATATTGATTGATTATTACGTATTGCAGTACCACAACAAGCTATTGTCAAACATTTAAACAAACCTCCAAGGAACAAATTGAATTTACACGCGTCATGTTTTCGAATACAACAGCGCCCCTTTGAGGAGTATCCCGGTCTGACACCAGTGGTTCCTATATAACGCAATTCCCTCAAGTCAATGCCTCGCAGTCACGATGAACGATCGAAACGGTCAACATACTCCTCCTCAGGTGGAAGCAATTCGTGTACGTGCTGCTTCAATTTACGCATAGATTGTTATTGCCATATAAACACTCGCATATGTATTCTGGAACAAATTGTCTTCGAGGAAAAAAACATTATAAAATTACGCAAACTTTAGGCCTTTAATTACTTGCATATAGTATCTTCACATACAGTTGAGTGAACAAATCGGGTAATGGTTCGAATAGCTATTATCGTAAGCGTTTGATTTAGTTTCATAGTTTGTTAGAAAAACTCGAGCAAGTTCTAAAATTGTATTTTTCTTATATAACATCACTTTCATTTCAGCTTTCGAAGATGATTGCTTGACAGATTGTTACTGCCCATGTTGTTGGGTTGTTGAACCTAAAAACTACTCACAGAATGAGATTGCAAACAAAGGTAATAGCAATCAAAGAAAGACTTAAAGTTGACCTGAACAAACTTGCTTCTACGGTATGTTAACCACCACAGTACACACACATGTTGGAAATGTAAGCATAAGCTAAAACAGGTTTCCGTTTCCATTCTACCGTTAGACGCAGTGTTCTATTTTTTAATTCATGCCAACCTTATAGTTTGCAAATACATAAATTGACGAAAGACTTTTTTATGTTTACGATAAGCAGCGGACAATAAATAGCCTAATCTTTTAAAAAAGGAAAACATAGTATTTGGCACAGGCTATCGCTTTAATAACCTGGTAAAATTTAAAATTGTCCTAACACAATTGTTCTTTGATAATTATTTCAGTGTCATATTCATTAAAGACTGTATACACATAGTTGGAAGATTATACGCTGCATTATATTTATATGTAAATACCTATCCTCAACTTTGTCTGCTGCAACAAAGCTTTTTTTCTAAGATGGGAGTAATCTAAGCAAATTAAAATGCACTCGCTCTTTTTATTTAGCATTCCAAGAATTAAAAGGAAACTCTCATATGTGGTTAATAATCGTGTATGCTCTTAAAATAATAAGGAGGCGATATGTTGTAATTAAGTATTAGTACTCATACGTAATGTTTCTTTCAAAGTCACTCATACTTGATTATTTGTTTAACTCGTTGCAGCAAAGGAAACTGAATAGCGTGCCAGACAATCGGTCTTCAGCAAAGGCAGTGGGTCTTGTAGGGATGATTTTTCTTGTCCTAATACTTCTTTTCTTCGCAATCTTCGTGTTTGATATCGGAAATATCATCCGCGATCTTAAGACACTCCGTGATAACCTCCGACAGGGATGTGGATGTGCGAAAACATCATCACCACAGGCTAGATTTGACCCGTCTTCTTCTGTGTAGATAAGAGAGATTTCATTGATGAAAATACTTTGCTGTGTAAACAATGTTTGACAGGGATTGGTATGTTAACAAATTAGCCTTGCTACAGCTTTGGGTTACAACTAATAGTCCTTTGTCGTGTATAGGCCTATTACTTTCGATCTTAATTAAATTTGAAAAAAGAATCATCGTTATATACTGGAATTTTAGCGCCATTCTAGTTCTTAAATATTTTGCCATCATGACGTGGAAAAAATATCCGGAATTATATAATATTTTTGTTACTATCTACGACAGCGATTGAATAATCATACAAACCCTTCTATACATTTGGACTCACAATCCGTTTTACATGACTTACATGACTCATAATTTCTTGTGGATAACCTTTTTAAATGACTGAACTATAGGCATCATCACTAGTTTAGTTTTCGTAATCCTTGTTTACATCGGAAATACCATCAGCTACTTTGTGCTGAATGCCAGTATATAATCATCAGTTAGGTTAATCCTATTATTGTGGAGTACTGTTATCACTATGAAGAAGAAGAAGAAGAATGTGAAAAATATCGTTAGGTAATTAAGATGATATATTTGGAATATGCATCCCTATATACAAATTTCAATTTTATCTGCGTTATTAGACGTAAATCGGCTTTTTAATTACGATGAAGATGACTTACTGTGGATTGTTTTTGATTACCTGTAATTAAAATATAATAATGCGAATAAACATGTATCTGCATGACAAGCAGCATTTCACATAGATACAGTCAACATGTATTGAAAAGCTAAATAAATTTCGCGAAAACTTATCGCATTTATAAGTTTAGTATGTTCAACTTCTCCGAAAATAAAGGTTAAATGAAAACTTTGTGAGAAATAAATCATCGAAAACCCACAAGCTCAACGTAGTGATTTTTCCAAGCCCGAATGTGCTTCGAAAGCTTTTGTTTGTTTGCGATTCAATTTTTTACATGTGTAAACTTATTGATTTTAAAATCTTAGTTTTTTTCTATGCGTATGTCTTAAAATATATTTAAGTACACATCTATTGATAAACACTGGTATGACATGTGATTGTTTCACGTTTTAACTGTATATGTTTACATGTATAGACGTGCATAAATATTAACTCTTCATTTATATTTAAAACATAAGAATTTTATCTGAACAGTTTGTCAATTGTGCAATCTTCATATGGTGATTAAATCCATTGCGTGTGTGCTTCTGTAATTACTTAAAATGCATTTTATAATCTGATTGACGCAGAAAGCAGAATATCATATATGAAATAAATGCAATAAACATTTAAAACAAGAGTACTAGCCTTGAACACGATTCGCCCGTTTAAAGTCTGAGTTACGTTTATCTTGCGTTACAAAGCAGAGAACTTTAATATGACAATCTTTGGATAATGTATGGGCCATAATTAAGTTCCTCCTCATACATTATACAAGTATAAGAACTTCTCCACCATAAGATAATTAATTTTGTAATGGTTGAGTTTTAAAAAATTGCTGTTTTCCGATGTTTCGTGAATACGTTTACCTTTGTTCTATTATAGGCGAAATACGAACTCACTAGTCCATACGCACATGTATATTTTCTAATTGTATGCACGCACATGCTTTAGCTCTGAAGGCTGATGTTCTTTTTTTAATCTTTACATGTATGTATCCATTTTGTGATATGTATTGTCAATAAATTCAGATAAATGTACATATTTCTCTCTTTGTGTATCGAATATTCATTGACTTTCCGAATAATCATATACGCGCAGATAGTGTTAGTCTGATGCAGTAAAAACAGCTCCAAGGTCATTCCATAATTTCAAAAGATCACTCACCCACTCGAATTGACGAATTTATTTGTCCAGGGAGAATATGATTTCCGAAATACTTGCCCGGTTAAGCAATCCCACTTTTGATGAGCCATCTCGCTGATGCCTTGATTAAGCAGTCACATTAATATGCATGGGTGTGTGGGTCCTTTGGATTGTAACGTTGTTTTTCGTTGTTCAATTTCAAAATAATCTACCACAAATGATCACCATCATCAGATGACGTGGCACATCAAACAGCCGCTCCCGTAGCTCAAAGATCGATATCAAACTTAGACATCATAGATCAAATTGGCCAAACAACAACTTATCTTGATTCAAACTGTGGCATTCATTATGCAATTTTGAATAACTCACCAGAAATTACCACCATAAGGAGACGGTTTGTGATGAGTGACACTTGTCCCTCTACCTCAAAATTAAGTATAAAGAAGTGAAACTCCAGGTCAAGGTCACATTGAGAGGTCAAAAATCAAATTTGAACATACAAAAGCGTGTCTTTATCATGCAATTTTTAAATAATTTACATAAATGACCGTCATAAAGAAACGACATGTCTCATGTATCCTCTGGGTAAAGGTCATGGGACATACAACAACTGATCATGACCATGTTGAGACTGTGTCACATGTAACAACTGTCTCTCTTTGTAAAATATCAATGTCACTTATAAATGAAAGAGGTTTCATTTGGCTCAAAGATAGCTTGTCAAGATTATGACATCATCATTCATCATGCAATTTAAAAATAATTTACTAACAATAGTATGTATGTGGTTATAATGCTGATGATGTTACTGATGTTGCAGCTGATGATGTTATCGAGATACAATTTATGGTAATAATGATGCTAATTTTAGTCGTAGCGATGATAGATCTTCTGATGATAATGATAATACTGATTATGCTGATGCTGATATACTGCTGCTGCTGAAGAATCTGATTAAGAAATGAATTGTTAGTATGCTCATGCAATATTAAGCATTTTTTAACATAAAACTTCCATTTACAGCCTTTCAATTAAGTAAGAAGTATTAAGTCGATAGTACACTTGGCAATCCTGCATTTGAAAGTTTTATCCCGTAGTAATACAAGATCCTGATATTGAACCAGAATTTAGGATTTGTATCCATGATCTTTTTTTGTGAATTCCACGACAATAATTGACTCGTCATTCACTTGGGCAGATATCGAAGATACAGTAAACAGTGAATTAAGTGGACAAGGCAGATAAAGATCCATAGGATTACTGATTTTTTAAATTAACAGTTAACTCCTGATAATATACACTCAAACAAGAATGAGCAATACAGGCAGCCGTTGAGTTCGTGCATCCACAAAAACCACTTCACAAACACACTGTTCTGGAGAAAAATTGAATAGATTGTCCATATACTAAACTTTATAAATAATGCAGAGTTATTATTTCTTGCAGTGTAAACTTTATACGTGATCAATGGCTTTTATCAGGTCTTCAAAGATTAAGTTTTTGTTTATTTCATTTCTGTATAAAAGTTTACTATCTTTGTATTTCTGTCACATAGTAATATTTCTAACATTTGTGTTTGTCATAATGCCGAATAATCCCATTCATATTTGTCACAAAAACTTAAATTCAAGAGAAACTTACATGCATGTGTGTCACATAATTATCTGTCCTTACACTCAAATTACTGTTATACAGATTTTGTTGCCAAACACTTCCATATATGTCAGCCAGATTATTATAGTTCCTTACAACTCCAAGCCTTTTGGGACAAAGTTGTGTTTGCCTACACTCCCATTTCTCTTGCACATATTATATTCATACCAATCTGTTTCATTTCTGTCACGAATATATGCCATTTCATACCAATTTCTGTTACACATATTTATTTTTCCTTAAAGTCTCAGAAGATCATGTACATATTTATCCCTCCTTACGCCCCATAGTTATGTTCCCTTACTCGTCCAAACTGTTCAGTGAGCGAGTTATCTTTCCTTACAGTCACATACATTTCAGTTACAGAGTTGTTTCTTTTGTTACTATCCCATACTTTTTGATCACATAATTATCTATCGTTACACTCCCATACATTTGTGTGGTAGAGGTATATTTCATTACATTTCCATACATATCTTTGTAAGAGTTATAATTCCTTTCAACCCCATACAAGTCTGTGAAAGAATTGTTTTTTCTTGCACTACCAAAAACAGGAGTGACGAATTTATCTTTTCTTTCTCTCTCATATATTTTAGTTACAGGATTATCTTTCCCTACTCACCCATACTATTCAGTGACAGCGTTATATTTCTTTACAATTTTATACATTTAAGTTGCACATATCTCATTCCTTACAATGACATACATGCCTGTCTCAGAGTTATCGTTATTTACTCTCCGACACATTTGTGTCAAAAAATTATATTTTCTGACATACTATATATTTTCTGTTACAGAGTTATATTTCCTATATCGCTGTTAAAATATGTTCCCCTGTGGCCTAGTATGATCATACATACATCCAAAAGCTAGGTCCCTAGGTCAAATGAAGAAAACTTTGTCTAAGTGGGATCATAAAGAAGATCACCAAGTTAAGTCCTGCACATGTTTCGCACCTCGAAATCTGGGCATGGAATGCCATCGTTTTACAATAAATGGGACCATATTTTGTGCTTCATCGAATAAATATACGTAAACATAGGCATGGACATACATAAATAAAAAAAAACACTCAAAGCGTATAAACATGCTTGATATTTATAAACAACACTCTGAATGCAGACGCCTTTCATTATAAAACTTTATTAAAGCATTACAAGTTTGAAATAATTTAATGAATCGGTCAGTTTCTTCTTATAATCATTTGACGGATGCAATGTATTATAGCGGCTGTTTATGTGGGCTTTTTGATCACTGTATCCATTAGCAATATTTTAGCTAGGTGATCAAGGAGTATTTTTGCAGTAAATCAAACAATGCAAACGTGATTTTGTACAAAGTCAGTCATGGGAGTGTTAAAATATTGGTTTTTGTTATCTAAAGCACCTGCTTAATAATAAGAATACGGTACATCACGATTTAAGCTTTTATTTCAACTTGTGTTTTGTATGTGTAGTTAAACTAATATTTCTAATGCAATTTAATAATTTTAGTTGTTAGTAATTGCATATATATGGTCCAGATAAGACACAGTTATATGAGTTTCAAATTATTAATATAAATGAAGTATCGCTCTGGAAAAAAAAACACAAGCATAATGCAGCGTTAAGTGCACATTCCTAATCAGGGTTGAAACAGTGTGCATTAATAAGAATTTTGCTAAGAAAATACCTCCTTTTAGCAAAAAATAACTTAACAACAGAAAGTTCTGTGACAGTCTCAGAATAAGCTGTGCGATTGCACAAGCTATTTTGGGACGATCTTTAATGCACATTAATTGAGGCCGTTTGTCGGAACGCGACGCAATCGAAGAAATATGTTCGTCGTTTGAGCACGGCGAATTAGACAGACATTATTTTGCTTCCATGTATTTCCTTGTGCATGGGTAAATCTGTTCAGTTTGTCAGCGTTGGGAATGACTGCTAGATGCAAACGTTAATTTAATTATATTTTGAAAATTTGGTAAAAGTATCACCATTATCGTTTTTGTTTAAATGTACCATCCACTTGTTTATTGTCTGGTACGATCAAATACTTGACATTTAGTATTTGTTTTGTGAACAACAGGTCATGTTTTTATTCGCATTAAGAATGCATTAAATGAATTATATATATTGTTTATTTATTATTTCTTATCAATTTGTTGACTGAACACATGCCTGTGTGCATATATTTTACGTTATTGTAACTATTGACAGTGCGCATGGAAATGCCGAACGAAATCAATAACAATCAACTGGTCTATAATCGTAGATTTTCCGCTATTTGAATAACAAAGGCAAAGAAAGTGATCACGTTCAGCCTCGGTCTAAAATTGGACGCGTCACGTGATATCTAATCATGGTAAAATTGTCAGCATCGAGAAACAGCTATATTTATATAATATTACATTTAGCAATAACATAAGATGCGATGCATGTATATAAAGAACTGTAATATTATTCTTTTAGATGTTTGTAAACAATAAGGATTTTAGATACAAAAAAAATCAAGGTAAACAGCCAACAAATTACCGGTAATTTTAATCACTCGCGCTTTATGCGATTCTGACTTTAAAAAATCTGAAATTCTCACTTAAATGTGTTTGTCCTAAATAAGAAACACCGGAATATAAGGCGCAAACAAACTGGTGTCTGATAACCGTTGCGTCTTATACTCCGAAAAATAATTTTGTCATGCTTTATAGTTTTCTGACCGAGTACTGAACTGAAATGGAGGATATTGAACGGTAAACATATTAATATTAATTTAAAAAAGTTAAATTCATCACTAACAATTACGTGTGTTTGTATTTATTTTAAAAGTGTTCCCCAATTTACAACTTATGCGCTAACATTTGCCAACCCAAAACTGCTTTTCGCGCTACTTTGCCTTCTGTTTAGCATAACCCGCGTGTTTAAAAGCCCTTTTTAAAGTTCGCTCTATTCTTTCCTGGGAAAATCAATTGTATTATGTGTATAAATATGGTGTAATCATCATTACCAATCGATACGAAATATAGCATTATTGCTGATACATGGTATCACTTTGTTTTATGATCATATACATGTATATATGTTATGTCTTATATTGAATAAAAAAAGAAAAGAGATATAGCAGTTATTTTTAAACGTTGTTCAACAAGCATGTCCTTTATTTAGTAGTTAAAGCAAACTATGTTATTTCCAAACCTTTAAATTAACAGGTTATGACCATTCAGTTTTTTGTAAGTAGTGCGTTTTAAGATATTTTTAAATGTCATTGTGTTGAATGTACTTAAAGTGACTTCGGGAAAATCAAATTGTAGTGCAAGATTGTGCTGGTAAAGCTGATGCACCTGTTTCGTCAAGTTTCCTAAAACTTGTTGTTATGATTCAGGTTATCGTGCTATTGTGTCTGTAGTTATTTATATTTTAAATGTTGCAATATGTTTTTCTTTTAAATAACATCGTAACTTTTAATTGGCATGATACTTGTCCTTTTGTCTTCGGCTTCACCTTGCTGACCTCAATTCCGTATGCTCCTACTCTTTCAGACAGTCTGTTGGTGAGGTCCTGAACTTCTGCTGATGCCACCCATGAGTTCAATTTCAGCTGTGAGTCCCCTGTAAGAGCTTTGTCTGTCACCGATATAGTTTGGTTCTCTTCAAGGATTCCCTGCTTTTTCTTCTCAAGTGAAAGGTCAAAAGAAAGGGGGAGAGCATAGATACCTAAAAGACGCAAATTGATTTCCCGAATAAGTCATCCTTCTGGCCATTAAAATTTACTGCGCTGCTGACGTTTCTGTTAAGTTATTTGATGACTTGAACCAGGCTTTCGTCAATTATGAACCTCTCAGAGCTTGATATAGGAAATCATGCAACAAGCAGCTCCTCGACGTTACTTTTCAATCGGTTATGGATGCTGCATGGTTTGACTTTGAAATGGCTGATGATGCTTAAAGTGAGGTTTATCTGGCAAAGCTCGATGTCTTGATGTCAGTGCCTTCGCGTATGAACATTTTTGATTGAGTTACATTAACCCCTGCAAAGTGCAAATACATTTTGTAAATTTATCTTTCATGATTTTCAATCAAAAAATATATAAAACGGAATTGCGGTATTTGAGGTGCCGGTATTCATTCGTTTGAAAAAAAACATCAGTCATGCTTTGAAGCACTGGAATCGGTTCATTGACCACTGAACAGAGAAGTATGGTAATCATCTCTGTAGAACATTTGATTTGAATAAAAAATGTCTTTATCGAGGTAACTATATTTAAATATAGATGATAATGATTTAGACAGAGGACACAGACGCGTTTCATTTCTGAAGTTACTGTTACCGAAATAAAAAATACATATTTAAATTGACTGTATAGTTGTCTTTATTACGTCCAGTAGGCAATAGCATAGTTATAAATTAAACGGCAAAAACAGAATATAAATACTTCCTATATAATATTTAATGTATGTAGAGTTTAAGAGGGTTATAGAAGACGAAAGTACTTTTAAGTTTATATTATTATATAGTTCCTAAGAAGATTTAAATTATAAACTGAACACAGAATATTATGTTTTAAAACAAATACTAATAGAAATTAGCAAATATGAAAATGAAACTAAATTAAACTATAAGTTGGCACTATAAATACAGCATTCAAGCTATAATTCATATTCGAACGGTTTTGTCCGTAACATTTCTTCCAATTACGTAAAACAGCTTTTTTACACCAACAACAGCCAGTAGTTTCAGCCCATTCATTAAAATCACAGTAATATTTTTAAGGTTCAGAAATATTTTCCTCTGTTTGCTGTGGGCTTATTTTCTCCATATCACCGATCAATATTTTTATATTGAAAAGATTTGGGTGACGTTTCATAGTCAACAGCAGTGACCGCTGTGAGAGAAAGTTAATTCAAGCAGGCAGATCAAGAGGAAAGTGTCATTTTCTTGTGAGAAATGATCCAAACTCAATCCAGCATCGCCAGGTTAGCTAATTTCTTTCCAAGAAGCTTTAATAAAGGAAAGAGGTCTTATAATAGAATTAGTATTAATAGTTCTGATAAGTTGCTTGCTGTTCCACATAGTCCAATATAACGTCATAGCAGAACTTCAGCAGCATCTACAAAATATATACACTTTGTTGTATTGTGAGTTTGAAAAGCAAAACAATGTTTCATTCTTCCGTAATTATCGGAGTCAATGACGCAACTTGTTACCAGACTAAAGTTTCCTGCGTCTAATATTTCGGGGCGTCTTATATATATGGACACCATTCAAAAATGTAAAAAAATCATTTCAGAAAGCTTCTTTACAACTTACATTGTGCGAACACAAGTTAAAATTGCAAATGTTTTATAAAAAACATGCCTTGCTGTGGATAAGAGGACTATTTCCTTGCAACATCGTCTTGACAGATTCTAAGATGTTAATTTGTCCATTCTGTGCTGATATGCGATAAATCTCGTTAATCAGAACAGCCACGACACCGCATTTCTGGAAACAGGCACTGTAAATTATTGAATATAGGAAATCCTCATGTATTGCGGACATAGCGTAGATGAACAAGATATGTAAACTTGAATGAGATAACATTTTACGGGCATTAAGTATCGTGAGAGCTATCTGTTGTGTAAGCATATAGTTGGAAATAGAAATATGAGAATCATTCTGGAAAAACTGGGTTTAATGCATTCGCGTAAAGTGTCGTTTTAGAGAAGCATTTGCAGTCAAGTCAGGCTAATCAAGGACGAAACTTTCTGCTGTTATGAAGTTTTTCTTTCAAACGAAGTGTCATCTAAACGAAATTCTTGTCCATTATTACCCTGTGCGAACTGCACAGAATTATCTGGGATGACACTATACATACATGCCTGTTACCCAGTTATTTTTCCAGAACCAGGCGTGGATGTCATTAGACTGTACTAACTTGTCAAGTATTACTATCGGCTCGTCGTCTTTCATTTCCGGTTGCCAGGTGCGCACCGCCTCTATCATCTTGAGAAGTGATGTCCTCTCTGTTTGTGTATCATCTCCTTTCCATGAAGTCAACACAAAGTGTCTGATGGTTTTCTCGAAGCTACTCTATAGTTTTGGTTTAAACAGTATTAGGAAAATATATTGCACGTAATATATAAATTACATTCATGCAATAAGATAACAAGATACTAAAAACTTAAAAGATTTCTTCTCCATACATACCCATGGCACGGTTAAGAATTAAGCATAAGTAACCAGTTAAGTCAACTAGCCATAAGTGGAGATATACAACGTTTGTGCTTTAACGTTTTGCACTTTAACGATTGCATGGGGCGATAAAACATATAGTCAGATATTAAAAAAAAACTAACAGCAGGAAGAGTGAGTGGGAGCACAACATAATTTTGGTTTATGGATTGTATATTGTGATATTCATATTGTTGTAGATTGTTTTATTATTGACAAGAACGAAGACAAGCTTTCGAATGTTTTGGAGAAATAATATATTTGAAAACATATCAACTGGTTAAATTATATCTGAAACATACCTCGTTCGCGTTTTTCTTCGCGAAATAAGTTATTTCAACAAATCCGTTGTGTAGCGACTCTTTAATAACAGATACAGTTCCGTCTTCTAAATGTATCCCGTCTTTTCTCTCTATGAGTACGTTTTTCTGGCGAGGCAAACATGAAAAATGGCCATTTTGTTAAATATACTTATATAATTAAGAACATCAGCGTATAGTCTCACTAAGTCAAACATTTAAGTGACGTTTTATGGTCACAATATACTAAACAGTTTCCCTATATAATTCAATGTAAAAGCGACAACTTTGATCGAAAATAAATGCAACATTTTGCACATAGAGACCCCCATAACCATACCTTTTCTTAAAGGCCATTCTAAGCGGAATCGATTTATGCAATAAAAAAGATATGTCATGTTCAAACTAAAAAAGAACTTGACGCTAATCAAAATCGACTGTTTTTGCAACTTTTTTTTCGGCCGTTTCTTAGTGGAATGTAATCTTTTTCAGTGCAATGCTTTACTAAAGTCTCCAAGTTTATAATATTTCAGGGATTCGGTCGTGAACACCTATTTATGCCCTACCATTATCTCCGAAAGATAAAACCCGAACAATAGTTTAAGATGTAAAACATGCCTTCGGGTCAACTATGATATTTTTTTAGAGAGTACAGCCCTACATGAAACGAGTATTTAGTATAATGTAACCTTATAGACCGTTCCAGAATTTAGTAATTACCCAATTATCTCCCCTGAATATTCTCCGCGTCCGCCATTACACTACTGCCTAACAACCGGTAACATATATAAGAGAGCGCCGATTATTCAACGGATGAATTTCTTTCTTTTTGTAAAACATTTTTGTTTGGCATGCAAATTGTATGAAATAAAGTTTGTCTGCACCCCTTACACTTTCTATCACTCACGTGTTTATCACATTAACGTACTCATGTCATTCATAATTATATTTTTATAATTAGATGTATTACTATTGTAATTTATTGAAGCTTTTCTGCAAAAAATAATACGGCTTATGCATAGAGCTCTTTGTTGTGTCAAATTGTCGGCCTTTCAGTCTTCAGATAATCTTTACTTTGATGCTAATGACGAGCTTTTTTAAGATGCCAATAAATGTATTAATAAATTCTTTTGGCACTAAATAATATATTTTTGAAATATTATTTAGGTGTTTTTTTCCGGAGTTTTGTTTCGATTAATTGACTTAACAAGCGTCGTTATCCATATTTTTTGCGTTACTGCGAACACCTATAAAATACATTTTTTAAGATTTCAGTTAGAACAAGAAAAATAATGGAAGGCGTATCAAATATACCAAAATTAATACAATATGTTATGATTTTAGAGTATAGAGTTTTACCCATTTCAAACAATTAGCGTTAATTAATTGCGCGAGAATCTTTAATAAGTATAATCTGCTTGATGTTGCGGCTATTAAAATCAACACAACAATACATGCGTGAAATGTTTGTAACAAGTTATAAGTAAAATGTCTAATCAAAATAATATGAGCGACTGAACCGGCAAATTTTCGCCGATGATTACCACTTGTTTACACACACACAAAAAACAAACACACTAGAGCATTTTATTATTTTTATTTGTAACAATCAATCTCAACTTCAAACAATCAATTCAACAACAAACATGTGATAATCGTCTGAAAATAATTCATTAAGTAATTTATTTATCCGACATCGGCGAAGCGGGTATTCGCTACGTCTTTGGCTTTTGGAATCGCGGACTCGCAGAAGTTGGCAGTAGTGTAATGGCGGTCAGTCACGAGACTGACAATATGGCGGCGGTCAATTTATCGATCTTGGAACGGTCTATTGTTAAGAAGAAACTTGTTATCCCATTAAATGCACATGATAAGTGCAATTAACACAATCTATATACTAATGTACGATGTATCATAAACGTTGTTCTAATAACATAAGCTACGTTCTGGGAATACTGGGCTTAATTCGCACAGTGTCGTCCCTGATTAGCATGTTTAGTCCGCAAACCGGAATTTTTCTTCGGAAGAGACTTCTTTTAAACGAAAAATACCATTAAAATGGAAAGTGACGTCCCTAATAAACCCATGCGAACTACACAGGCTAATCTGGGGCGACACTCTACGCACATTAGCCCAGTTTTCCAAGAACGAGGCTAAAATGTAAAGTGTCTTATTGAATTAATGGCTTTCATTTGTTTGCTGTGTGTGTTAAACAATAATTCAATAAAAAAAGTAAGTACCATTTCAATTTCATTCGATGCAGTATCGATCAGCGTTACTGAACCACGTTGTTGCAGATGAGACCAAAACATCGACAGCTGCGGTTCCGTCGGTCTGCTAACCACACATATTCCATTCTTTGAACTGAAAGTCTGTGCAATATACATATTGGACAGTGTTCGAATGAGACAATCAATTGAACCCCGTTCTTGGACAACTAGGCACAATGCATGTGCGTAAAGAGTAGTCCCAGTCAAACCTTTTTAGTGCGTACACCCGATTCAGGGACGACAGTTTCCGCCTTAACTGCATTTTCTCCAAGAAAAACATATTTTCGAAGAATAACATAAAATTGGAAAGTGTCGTCTCTGATTATCATGATCGGACTACACATGCTTACTTGGGATGACAGTGTTCGTCCATGTATTAAGCCCAGTTAAGCTTAATTTTCCAAGAACGCGGCTAAATCGTTTATCATTACCAAGCACACATTTGTCTCCTACTTGTACATAAAATGAGTTATTAATATAAAAAACTAATTAAACGATAAGCCAACATCAACATGTTTAAAGCTCAGACAAATATTTTATAGTTTAAACGAACATTATTACTTTCAGTTTACGTGAAATTTAAAACGCATAAAAACATATTTCATTACGTTTACGCGCAGTCTAGAACAAGGTGAATAAGGCTAAGAGGAATTCTACCTTCTTTGGAATCTATGAGCGGTAAAAATCTTAAAATTAAATTAATACTTCATGTATTTAGACGACATTACATGAAACGGTAACTATAATTAACTTACGGGAATATTTATTTCAATTGGCTGTTCGTTTATTCTATTCAGTTGAGGTCGATAAGCGTGCACTGCAAATGTAAACACAAAGCATGAAATCTTTAAATGGGGCTGAATGGATGTGCGCAAAGTGTCGTCCCATGTTAAGCATGTGCAGGCCGCACAGGTTTATCAGGGTTGCCAATTACACTTTTCGCATATGCATTAGGCCCCGTTTTCATAGCGCGAGAATCAACTCAGTACACATAAACTGCGTATTAAGCAAACATTGTTCATTCTTCAAACATTTGTAAAGCGCCTTACGTTCAGTCCCGACTGTCTCAATATTGCCGTATTCTGCTTCTTGACTGGAAAGTTCTTGTATCTCTACTGGATCATGTTCCACACTTTGTCTCACTAGCTGAAATTGTAAATTAATGTGAAGAAATCTTGTGATATCTATAAAATTTACTGTCTTTTATTTATTCAAAATAAGGAACGTATATGAAAATTGACATCGTAAACATTTCAAACATTTCATTGTTATGACACGTGCTTTAAAAAAAATAAGATCGTATGCAGCAAGTTAGCTTTATATTGATATATGTAGTCTTTATTTAGTTTTCTATGCCTTGTTAATTATAAAATTGCGTTGATTTGTGAATCTTGATTAGGAAAGAAACCAATAAAACCGATGTGTTAACCAAGAAAGTGGTTATTCACTTAGAAGTGAATTAATATACACAAATAATAAAGAGGAAATAGCATCAAGACTGGAACTTGAACACTTTTCATCAATGAGCAGATAAAGCGGAATGTTTCGCAGCAACTAAGAATTCAGTTGAATAAAAATAATGCCACTATTTCATTCTAACATTTCCAGTGGGCTTGTTTACTCGCCGTCAAATATAGTTACAATTTATAATTGCTAAACAATAACATTGGGAATAACACGAACCGTAGGTTACAAAGAACGCACACGTTAAGGAAGACCGAATGATAGACGGGCACGGCGGCTACATTCCGTTTTGTTCAAAGTATACTACCGACGATACTAATACTTAATCATTCAAACATTACTATTTACCTTATATATGTTTATATCAAGTCAATAGGAAGCTGTTATACCAGTCAATGTTTGGGGGCAGATCATATTACTCAGAATCAACCATAACAGACATTATTTTTGTAAAATAGAATCAGGTGCAACAAAACAAACTATTTTGATAACAAGATGTAATATATTGAAAGAACAATAAGCTACAAAATAGGAAGAAATATTTTGGCTCAAGTTCTCCACAAGCCTCGCCGTTTTTGTTATTCTCAGCCTTACCTGTTACGTTAAAAAGCGATATTGCAGTAATCTATTATTATCTATAAATTACTTCGAACTGATGTTCTAGTCTGGTGGCTGTCGAGTCATTGTTACGGCCCATCATGTAGTTGTAGACACGTTCGAACTGTCCGGTCGTCACGTGGTGTGTCCCCATCAGGAGAGCCTCTGCCAGGGCTTCGTGTAGGTAGACGTACTGTTCCTGTATAACATATTCAATAATTGGAATATAAACATATATTTTATATGTGAATGTGATAAGTTTAGATAATTTAAGTCTATTTTTAGCTCGGTTACATCGAAAACCTTAGTCTAATTAACACGATCTCGAGTTCGTTTCCAGGGTAGAACCAGTACTTGGTTTCTTGGAGGGAGATTAACAAATGTGTATATGTCTCATGAAATCATATCTATATTCTAACATTAACGTATGCATTCTGAAAATCACATATGTATTATATAATTCATGTATGTATTCTATGACTCACGTATGTGTTATATGATTCACGTCTATTTTTTAAATCACGTATATATTTTATCATTCATGAATATATTCTATCATTTACGTATGCATTCTATGATTCACGTATGAATTATATGATTCACGCATGTAGTCTAGGATTCACGTATGCATTCTATAATTTACGTATATATTATATGATTCACGTATGCATTATATGAGTCACATATGCATTTTATGATTAACTTATGTATTCTATGATCCACGAACGTATTATTTTATTATCGCAAATATTCATTCAAAAAAGCGTAATTATCACGTGACCTTTGTCTGGACCATGCTGACCCTTTGTTCTCGCAAAGCCTCGACCATCTGGAAAGGTCTCACGCATTTCTCCATCTTTGCTTGTGAAATGAGGTTGTCAAGAGCAATAAATGTTCCTGTTCGCCCAACACCAGCGCTGTAATGAAATAGTCCAACTTCAGTTAGATTAATTGATATGTATATGACCTCATTGTGTATTATTTTAAAATGATGTTTTTTCCTACACTGTCATATTGTATATTTGTATTATTTACATTTTTACGCAAGTCTTGTTTATGTTTATGTTCTTGATAATCGTTAAATCTGCGAAACACAACATTGATAAAACATCTGTAACTCATGACATGATGGACCATGCATCGATCTACGAGTATCATATTTACGGCGACTACGTTGTACACGTGTGTTCCACGTAGCAGAGAAATGCTTTTAATGTTCAACACATCTAGATTGTTCGAGGCGGAAAACATACTTAGCTGGGAATCAAACAGAAACTTGTGAACAGAATTTACGACAATTATTGATTTGTGGAGAACGAGTAAGGTCAAGCAGAAAGAACACAAGAAGATGTGATACGCAGAAAAACATACACAACGCGCTCTTCAACAAAACCACTCGTGATTAAATTTAAAAAAAGCGCTACCAAATGTTGGATACATACACCGGAAACATTTTCCGAAAATGTACACATCAGACCGCATTAAACCTCCCGGACCCTCCAACGGTAGCCTTCAGAAGAGACTCTAACTTTGAAGACAATCTAGTGCACAAGGAAAAGCAACAGCATGTTCTTTTGCAGGCAAAACATGTGCGTGCGATGCCCCATGATATGCAATCAATCCATACTTGATGGGGGCAGATGCGAATACCGATGCAGATGGCAAAGCCTTGACTGTGAGGAACCCGTTGGCTCGAAACTCAACCTATGTTATGTACGCGGTGCTTATTGCATGTTGCAGAGGCTTCCTGTACATTGGGAAACAGGAGGTACCGTATGCCAACGACACATACTCAATGTTTTCAGCATTAACACGCGGCACAGCCATCCGGTGTCAGAACAATTTTAAATGTACGGCCACATCTTACAGGACTTCCTGATAATAAGGCTGATGAAGTAAAATGGGTCCGTTAGAACCAAAAGACCACGGAGTAGCCAAAAATACGTTAGTTTATATTTTTAGAATCATACGAGGCGAAAAACAAGGACTGAAAATAAATATAGAAAATCGCGGCCATTCGCCTATCGTTTTTCAACCTGACGACGTCACTTCTGTTGTAATTCCTATAATCAAATACATTATGCGGAGGAAGATGACCTGGTTAAAGCATGTGATGATATTATTTTACCTGCAGTGAACAAGGATTGGTGATGGTTGTTCATCCCGAGTGTCCACCGCTATCCAAAAGTCAACAAGACACCAGGCCGTGTCGGGAACATCTTTGTCTGGCCACACCTTGAAGTGAAACTGCTTTACTACCCTCGTATCCTGTCCCTGTTGTCCCAGATACCAACAATATAAACATATTTACAAAAACAATTTTCATATGAGCCTCGTTCTGGAAAACTGGGCATTATTCATGTGCGTAAAGTATCGTCCCAGATTATGCTGTTCAGTCCGCATAGGCAAATCATGGACGAACCTTTCCGCTTTTATGGAATTGTTCGTTTAAAAGAAGTCGCTTTTTGAGAAAATCCGGATCAGGCGGAAAGTGTCGTCCATGATTTGCTTGTGCAGACTTCACAGGCTAATATGGGACGACACTTTACGTTAACTGGTCCCCCGTTGAATATAACCGTTGACTCCGTTGACTATAATACCGGTAAAATTAGCTTGTACCGATCCCTATATAGAGAGTACGCACATGCATTATTCCCCGTTTTGTTAGAGCGAGGTTCATATTAACATAAATTGTTATGTATCAATTTAAGGATTCATCAAAGTAAGGTTAGTTTATCGCTGGTGTTTAAGTCATCTGATACAACACTTATGTGTACACTTAAGAACGCGTTTGCCGAATTAAGCAGACAAGTCTAGTAAATATAACGATAACCAACTAATCCACACCTTCGTAACTTGGAATGTCCGGATATTGTAATCGCCCATCTCCACGACATCAACGTATTTGACGTCAACACGCCCGTACTTGCATACACCGTTCAGCTCCTCAGGCCAATATTGAAGACATTTCAGCTGCGTTATAATACGTCATGTGAACCAATGTAACACTCTATGATCATAATTATTAACACAATATTTATCCGTGTTTAGAAGTCTAAGATGTTCACAATCCAAAATGTGCCGGAAAGAAAACTACGTTTCCTCTTGGCATATAAATATGTAAACCAATCAATATTCCTCTTGGCATATAAATATGTAAACCAATCAATATTCCTCTTGGCATATAAATATGTAAACCAATCAATATTCCTCTTGGCATATAAATATGTAAACCAATCAATATTCCTCTTGGCATATAAATATGTAAACCAATCAATATTCCTCTTGGCATATAAATATGTAAACCAATCAATATTTCTCTTGGCATATAAATATGTAAACCAATCAATATTCCTCTTGGCATATAAATATGTAAACCAATCAATATTCCTCTTGGCATATAAATATGTAAACCAATCAATATTCCGCTCCCATTACATAAACTACAAAATATATAGACATGTACAAATATGTATGTCATTAAAGGACATGTGTAAGATAATGTTTAAAAACTTACTCTTATATCCCT
>NC_068362.1:79979925-80092425 GCF_020536995.1 Dreissena polymorpha | reverse complement strand
TGATACCAAACATACCTTGACCGCATGCTGTAAAAGTGGAGGAAACAACCGATGATGAACTTATGGTTGTAAATTTTAGTGGAATTAATAACTTTATTAGTGTAAAAGACGTTAACGTCATTTATTTTCCCGCGTCCATTTTGGCGCGACGTCATATTAAACGTTTTATTGCGTCAACGTCATATATTTTGTAACATAAACAAGAATAAAGTTACCTGTTTAAAAACGAGGAACCTATCGTCGGTAAATAATTTAGTTTCTGTATTAAATATATTTATAATAAGGTTGTAAAAGGATGTAAATTATAGTTCCTTTATATCACACTGTGTTTTAAAATATAACATATTATTGTTAGCCATTTAGATTTATCATTTCATTGCATGAGAATGACATGGTTCTATATTTGGAAGATTTTGATTGTATTTGTATGTTATGTTAAATATTTTCTTGTAGAGAATCGGTATCAACGGTTGCAACAATTGCAACGGTTGTATGAATGAATAAATAACGTAACCGATACCGCATACTCGACTTCTTTTTTATGTAAAGGACAGGGACTGTCATTATTAGCATACAGTAGTTGTAATCATTGTCATGTCTATAATATACGGATATTACGTTAACTTGTAAATATCATTCGATATACAGGTTTTGCGAGCAAACACAACATCGTGAACTCCATACCAACGATATTTTGGAATATTTCCTTTTAAATTAACACTTGTTAATTTAACCAACGCTATAGTTATTATGAATACACCCAGCGACACATTCGTCATTAGGACAATTAACGCAATCATAGTTATACACTTCAGCATGTACTCAGTGGCAGGGAGATTATTATACAAGACATTCATGGGTCGCAAATGGGTTGTAAATTTCGAACCAAAGAAATAATGTTACTACGTTATGTGGACACGAGTAATGTTTATGAGAATTTGAAGAGTATATTGTCCGTTACATAAGACATTGATCTGAATGTGTGTTTAGTATAAACATGATAATAACAATATAATCGATCATTTAGCCGATACCAATAGACACTTGTTAATCTTACCAATGCTACAGTTACTTGTTATCCAACCAGGCGCACATTGGCCATTAGGACAGTTTCCATATATATGGTTACAGTTAGCCGCGTGTAGGCAACGGCAGGGGGAGGAGCAGTTGGGACCAAACTTGCCGTGATCGCATGCTGTAAAACACAATGCAATGCAGTCATGTTTAGGCTTATATAGTATTTACAACAGTAGTATAATAGAAACATGTCACTCGGTCATGTCGTCTGGTTTCATCTTAATGTTTAGACAATGACTTTTGTATGCTGCATTTATATATATTTTCTACACTTGATTATCACGGCTTGTTAAGAAAACAACATATTCTTGTTATTTGTATGAATAGGCTGATACAAATAATTGCAAGTTCATGTATTCAAAGATACTTAGGAAATATTTCTCCCGCCATGTGAAGTACTATATAATACTCAATTCTCCAATTTCAGCCGATTTGAATCAAGCTTGCGGAAAAAAAGCTCGCCGTCTACAGTAACTTGAAGCATTGTTTATAGGGCATCACCTAAATTTTATCATTTAAAGAGATCGCCATCACCAGTGTTTTACAATTATGATAGAAATCATTTCGCCACGTATTTAATTGTAACTAAAACCTAAGACATTTATCCGAGTCGACTTATATGACATATTTCTTGAGTCCTTTATCTTCGACCTAATGAATTTGAAAAACGAAACTAAAAACAGGACTTATTGAATAGCGAGTATCTATCGTTTGCCTTTAAAGGAGTGCCCTTTGTCTCTGTTATTTATATTGCGACATCGCTCGTATACTACACCGTTAATTAAATTGAACTTCTAAATACAATATCGAAGAAAGTACAATTTTCTCCGCCTTTTTGTATTTCTATAAACGACACATTTCTGTAAAAATATTTGCTTAATATTTAGAAGTTCTACAACAATATACACCGATATATTGTATCGTGTAGTTTAAATTGCGTAGTAATACAGTTTTGCAATATAGCCGTCGTTTTTATTCACAAACCATTTAAAATAAAGCTGGTTCTACTTAATAACGATTCGATAATTTTAAATAAAACATGTATTTGCAAAAAATACTATACAAGACCAAAGACTGATTCTTTACGTGTACAGAAACCGTTATCCATCCTGTACCCATCGTGACATTGAGAAGACATTGCGCACGATCCATTGACGTGATTGCACGTGTCGCAGTGGCATGTTGAGGTGCAGTTTAGACCAAACATACCTTGACCGCATGCTGTTAAAGTGTAGAAAACAACTGATGATGAAGGTATGGTTGTAAATTTTAGTAATTCTAATAATTTTATAAGCATACAGTAGAAGTAATCGAAGTCATATATCTAAAGTATACGGGTAAAAAGTTAACTTGTAAATAGCATTCGACATACAGGGTTTGCGTGCAAACACAACATCGTGAACTCCATACCAACGTTATTTTGGAATGTTTCCATTTAACGGTGGACACTTGTTACTTTAACCAACGCTATATTTATTATGCATACACCCAGCGACACATCCGTCATTATGACAATGAACGCAATCATAGTTATAGACTGCCATGTCCGCAATGGCAGGAAGAGGAGCAATTATACCAAACATTCATGGGTCGCAAGTTTTAAACGGCGAATCAAAGAAATAACGTTATTAGGTTGTGTGCAAGCGAGTAACGTCGATCAGAATTTGAAGAGAGTATGGTCCGTTACAGAAGACATTGTTGTGAATGTTTGTTTAGTATAAACATGATAATAACCATATAATCGATCATTTAGCCGACACCAACAGACAATTGTCAATCTTACCAATGCTACAGTTACTTGTTATCCAACCAGGCGCACATTGGTCATTAGGACAGTGGCCATATATATGGTTACAGTTAGCTCCAAGTAGGCAGCGGCAAGGGGAGGAGCAGTTGAGACCAAAACTGCCTTGACTGCACGCTGTAAAACACAATGCAACGCAACAATGTTTAAGTTATACATTATTCACAACATTATTATGATAGAAACATGTCACTCGGTCACGTCGTCTTGTTTTAGCTTAATGTTGAGGCAATGACTTTTGTATGCTGCATATATTGTTTTCTACACTTTATTATCAAGGTTTGTTAAGAAAACAACATATTCTTGGTATTAGCATGAATAGGCTGAGACAAATGATTGCAAGTTTATGTATTCAAAGATACTTAGGAAATATTTCTCCCGCTATGTGAAGTTCTATATAATACTCAATTCTCCAATTTCAGCCGATTTGGATCAAGCTTGTGGAAGTAAAGCTCGCCGTCTACAGTAACTTGTAGCATTGTTTATAGGGCATCACCTAAGTTTTATCATTTTAAAGAGATCGCCATCACCAGTGTTTTACAATTATGATTAAAATTATTTTGCCACATATTTAATTGTAACTATAACCTCAGACATTTATCCGAGTAGATTTATATCACATATTTCTTGAGTCCGATATCTTCGAACTAATGAACTTGAATAAAGACATTTAAACATGACTATTTTAATAGCGAGTACCTTTTGTTTGCCTCAAAAGAATTGCCCTTCGTCTCTGTTATTTATATTGTGACATCGCTCGCATACTACACCGTTAATAAAATTGAAATTCGAAATATAATATCGAAGAAAGTACAATTTTCTTCTCCTTTTCACATTTTTATAAGCGACCAATTTCTGTAAAAATATTTGCTTAACATTTAGACGTTCTACAACAATATATACCGATATATTGTATCGTGTAGTTTAAATTGCGTAGTAATACAGTTTTGCAATATAGTCGTCGTTTTTATTTATAAGCCGTATCAAATGAAGCTGGTTCAACTTAATAACGATTCGATAATTTTAAATAAAACATGTATTTGCAAATATTACTTGACTAGACCAAAGACTGTTTCTTTACGTTTACAGAAACCGTTATCCATCCTGTACCCATCGTGACATTGAGAAGACATTGCGCACGATCCATTGACGTGATTGCAAGTGTCGCAGTGGCATGTTGAAGAGAAGTTAAGACCAAACATACCTTAGCCGCATGCTGTTTAAGTGTAAATAACAACCGATGATGAAGGTATGGTTGTAAAGTTTAGTAATATTTATAATTTTATTAGCATACAGTAGTAGTAATCGAAGTCATATATCTAAAGTATACGGTTAAAAAGTTAACTTGTAAATATCATCGATATACAGGTTTTGCGTGCAAACACAACATCATGAATTCCATACTAACGTTATTTTGGAATGCTTCTTGTTAACGGTGGACACTTGTTAATTTAAACAACGCTATAGATATTATGAATACACCCGGCGACACATCCGTCATTAGGACAATGAATGCAATCATAGTTATAGACTGCAATGTCCGCAATGACAGGAAGAGGAGCAGTTATACCAAACATTCATGGGTCGCAAGTTGTAAACGTCGAACCAAAGAAAAAATGTTACTACGTTATGTGGGAAATTACGTTACAATGTTATGTGGGAAATAACGTTACTGCGTAAT
This sequence comes from Dreissena polymorpha, assembly GCF_020536995.1. Lineage (NCBI taxonomy): Eukaryota > Metazoa > Mollusca > Bivalvia > Myida > Dreissenidae > Dreissena > Dreissena polymorpha. Next base: position 80,087,863 of record NC_068362.1, on the reverse strand, counting down.
GTGGGAAATAACGTTACTACGTAAAGAGGGAAATAACGTTACTACGTTTGTGGAAGCGAGTAACGTTTATCACAATTTATAGAGATTATGGTCCGTTACATAAAAATGTTTATTTAGAATAAACTTGATAATAACCATATAATCGATTATTTAGCCGACACCAACAGACAATTGTCAATCTTACCTATGCTACAATTACTTGTTATCCAACCAGGCGCACATTGGTCATTAGGACAGTGGCCATATATATGGTTACAGTTAGCTCCAGTTAGGCAACGGCAGGGGGAGGAGCAGTTGAGACCAAAACTGCCTTGAATGCACGCTGTAAAACACAATGCAACGCAACAATGTTTAAGTTAATACATTATTCACAACATTATTATAATAGAAACATGTCACTCGGTCATGTCGTCTTGTTTTAGCTTAATGTTAAGGCAATGACTTTTGTTTGCTGTATATATTTTTTTCTACACTTCATGATAACGGTTTGTTAAGAAAACAACAAATTCGTGTTATGAGTATAAATAGTCTGATACAAATAATTGCAAGTTCATGTATTCAAAGATACTTAGGGAATATATTATACCGCCATGTGAAGTACTTTATAATATTAAATACTCCAATTTTAGTCAATTTGGATCAAGCTTGTAGAAGTAAAGCTCGCCATCTTTATTTACTTGTAGCCGTGTAAATACGGCATCACCTAAATGTTATCACTTTAAAGAGATCGCTATCACCAGTGTTCTACAATTTTGACATATATTTACATATTTAGTTGCAGCTATAACCTCAGATCTTTATCAAAGTGGACTTATATCACATATTTCTTGAGTCCGAAATCTTCGGACTAATGAACTTGAATAACAAAACTCAAAACAGGACTTATTTAATAGCGAGTACCTATTGTTTGCCTCAACAGCATTGCCCTTCATCTCTGTCATTTATATTGTTACATCGCTCGCATACTATACCGTTAATAAAATTGAACTTTGAAATACAATATTGAAGAAAGTACAATTTTCTCCTCCTTTTCACATTTCCCTTTTAAGAAACATTTCTGTAAAAATATTTGCAAAACAATTTAAAGTTCTACCACAATATACACCGATATATTATATCGTGTAGTTTAAATTGCGCAGTACTAAAGTTTTGCAATATAGTCGTTATTTTTATTCACAAACCGTTTACAAAAGAGCTGGTTCAACTTAATAACGATTCGATAATTTCAAATAAAACATGTATTTGCAATATTACTAGATTAGACCAAACAATGATTCTTAACGTTTACAGAAACCGTTATCCATCCTGTACCCATCAAGACATTGAGAAGACATTGCGCACGATCCATTGCCGTGATTGCAAGTGTCGCAGTGGCATGTTGAGGAGCAGTTGAGACCAAACATACCTTGACCGCATGCGGTAAAAGTGGAGGAAACAACCGATGATGAAGGTATGGTTGTACATTTTAGTAGAATTAAAAACTTTAATAGTATACAGTACTAGTACTCGTAGTCATATATCTATAATATAAGAGTAAACAGTTAACTTGTAAATATCATTCGATATGGTTTTGCGTGCAAACACAACATCATTAACTCCATACCAACGTTATTTTGGAATATTTACTTAAAACCGTGGATACTTGTTAATTTAACCAACGCTATAATACCACTAGATAAGCTGCAGTGCTATATGAGGCAATACATTTGATGAGCCTTGCTATGAGAACACGGAGCTTAATGCATGTTCGTAAAGTGTCGTAACAGACTCCGCAAAGGCTTTTCGGGGACAACACTTTCCGCCTAGACTGGATTTTCGTTTAGAAAAGACTTCCTGTAATCGACAAATCTCATTAAAGTCGAAAGTGTCGTCCCTGATAAGCCTGTGTGGACTTCACATGCTAATATTGGACGATATTTTACGCACATGCGTTCATCCGGCAGTCTATTGGTTATTGGGGCAAGATTTGTCACTATGGTTACAGCTTATGTTGTTGAAGCAATGGCATATGGATAATCAGTTAGCATCAAATGTACCTTGGATGCACGCTGTAATCATGGAACTATGATAAGAAAGGATATGTTTACGCTCTGTTTTTATTTCTTATTACGTATGGTGATGTGTTTCGAACAGTTAGGTATCATCTGTTGCATGCATGTCGTTTTAGAACAAACACATGCATAATGTAATATAGTGTGCCTCACATTAATGTGTCCTTCTGTATCTGTATTACCGATTTAGGTCTGTTAAATGCGATAGAGGCAATCAATACTATACGGGTCGGCCACTATGTTCTTATGGACCGCAGTCGCTAAATATGGACTGCACGCGCTTAATATTTATGAATGAAGTTACCGCCAGTTTGCACCGTGTAATTGTGTTTTATTTCATTTCTATGTTGACTCTTGTGTTTAACATAAAAATGAATTAACATTGATTTTTGTTTTAAAGAAGAGGCCTTTTTTACAAAAACGCAACACTTTAACTTTTGAAGATTTTATTGATAAGTAATTTCGAGCGTTTTACATTTTTTCAAGCGTTGTAAAGCTCAATGTGCACTCGTTGATACACAGTTCAAGGGATGATAATGTTGCGTGCAATGTACGAAATGGAAAATTCCATTTGGAACCAATGATATAACAATACCCAATCTGTCAACCATAAATTGTATATGGACTGAAGCCGATTTTTGTGCAGTTTTCTGGTTCTTAAAGATATGTTTTGTTCCAATTACTCTGCATTAATAAAGAATCATTGTGTAAAAAGTGTAATATCTAATAACAAATAATTATCCGTTCGGGATTTCCATAAACACGATCAACCTATAAAGCAAAGCAATCAAGAAATCTCGGTACATTAAATATTTTATTGAATACATAACTTCAGATGTAACCAAATGCACAATAGTAAAAATAGTTTTATGATTCATGAGTGTAATATGTAGATTCTTATGTCATTTATATGTTGTATTTATTGCTTTACGGTTGCGTGTGTATTCATTCTATATCAATTAAAAACTTACTTTCATTGCACGCAATTCCTTTCCATCCGTCTTCACAAACCCCATTCCCACAATATCCTGTAACACTGTCGCATGGGCCCACACGGCAATGGCATTGCTTGGAACAGTAAACGCTGTAACTTCCGAGCGGACAGTCTGAAAGGGAACATAAGTCAGTGATATTGTCGTATAACGGTAATACGACGGAAACACGTATCCCAAATACGCATATTTGCTTGAACGCACGTTTTGATGATAATCTCTTGATGCACATTATAAGAAAGTGTTGATACAATTTTAAATCAAACAAACCAACTGAAATCAATATTTTAATTTAAATACACATTCATTTTGTCTTAAATACTTAAAATTAGGTTACACAAATGAACTAAAATGTTTTATTTTACCGTAACGTCAGTATTGTACTTACCAAATGACTAAACGTATTTTAATCGGTTCTATATAATGGTCATAGTTTTCTTGACAATTAATTAATACATAAGAAATAAAGAACAATGTTAGTGTACGCTTTGACTGAAGAATTTTAATTATTGTTTTATATATTAACTGCATGTGTGAATTGTCTGTAATACATAGTTGTTGTGGCTGTGAAATCATTATTAACTATACGATAGATTTTGTGCTGACTTGCAGTGCGTGTGATGTCGGTGTTATTGTTTGATATGTAAATCAAATTAAGACAGACACATAATAATTGTAAATCCACGCTTACTATATAAAGGAATCTAAATTTGTAAAAGAACATGAAAGGTTAATCTAGGGATAGATTTAATTGACAAGACACTTTCATGCACGTTACCTGCTTGTCTGTATATCACTATCTCGCATATTGTCATATAATTGCCTTCGCCACTGCCACTGCCCATAACCCGTACAAACTGGATTTCACGTGGAGGATTTAACCGCTTCTCGCAACGGTGTAATTTTTAATTGTGAATGTTTCGTCCTGAAGAGTTTCTGTCATTAATCCAATTGACACTGTTATGTCGTTAAACTGTGCAAAATCTGCAAAGAAACATTGTTTGTGTACGACATAAACATGTAATATGGCTTTTTAAGTTTAAATATAAGATCTCCGTGTAACATAATTAAAAACAAGACCCAACGACACAAGTCTTTTTGTTAATATGAACAAAATACTGGAACGTTAAATTAAAAAAAAACGCGTATAATGACAAAATGCATGCTAGAGCACGCTTATTAGAAACTACGTATATGTTTGATGCAAAAACAAACATTATGCATACACCAATCGGTACGTCCCAGAACAAGCACTTTTTCCACAATATACGTCTTGGTCAGTGTCAATAGCACCCACGATGGTCTGGCTAATGCGGTGCAACAATTGCAGACGTTAGCGTCTTGACGTAATGAGCCCTGGTTGACTTTATCTGCGGTCCAGTTATCCCAAGGAATACCATTCGATGTCACAATAACGGCCGAGCTAGGGATCTGGATGAGGTCTGAATTGAACAAACAACAACACGATCATAAAATAAGTGCTACGATTTTGTTCGTTTAATTGTAATATAGTTATTCAAAACGTTGTTAAAATACCTTGCCCACTGTATCTTTACTATCCTCAAAAGAGCACATGCTGCATTGACAAATTATTGTCTGCCTTTTATCACTTATAAATAGATGGGTTTTTAAAGGGGCCTTTTCACAGATTTTGACATGTATTGAAGTTTGTCATTAAATGCTTTACATTGATTAATGTATACATGAGATCTAAAAAGCTTCAGTAAAAATCAAGAATAAAAAAAAAAGATTAAGTAGTCCTCAAAAGGGCTCGAACCTCTGACCCATAGAGTCCTGGGATAAAAGTCTTCCACTTAGACCACTCGGCCATCAGAACTCATACAAAGAAGGATGTATTTTATACTTTACATAAGCAATCCTCGTAGTTTCACAAAATATAATGACAACAACAGAACTCTCCAAATTATTTAAACCATTCGCGTTGCAACGCTTTATAATTTTTCAGGTTTTTAAATCGTCAAAAGATGCATATAATGGCTATTTTAAAGCATGGTAAATGTTCAGTATTACCATTTTATCACAAATATCATAAATAAAACGAAAAAATTTTTTTTTATCAATTTACCAAAACGTGAACAGGCCCCTTTAAATGTACAATTATCGCAAATATTTATTCAATTACCAGAACAAACATTAACCATACTGTGTTTTGTTTTCTGCCACTAACCACTCATTGTTTTCTGTAGACAATTAATAAAATTAGTATCGAGTTAATATGCAACAAATCATGAGCGGAGCTGTTAAAATAGTTCCGGCACACCACTACACCATAACACAAATTAGAGCCTTATTGTTTAGTAATATAACAGCCTAAACATGAACACAATAATGACCTGGCCATCCTTTTCGTTATTTGATTTATAGTCTCAACTGATACAATGGCTTCAATGTTACCTCTGAGAAACGACGCATCACACAGGTCCGTTGAATATTATAATTTTAGTGTTAGTTTCATTTGTCATGCAATTTTTATAGAACACACACGTATTGGTTAAGCTGGGTTCCCACTGCCGATCAGATCAACTCGATCAAGCCCGACCAAGCGGTCGGGTAGTGGTCTGGTTCGGTCGGCATGAGTGGTCGGGGGCGGTCGGGTAGGTCGGCATTGGTCGGGCTTCCTACCCGATATTTTTTGACATGTCAAAAAATATCGAGTAGCGGTCGAGTAGGAAATGGATCGAGAAGCGCTCGGGAAGTGGTCGTGTATTAGTCGAGTAGAAGATCGAGTTGATCGTGAAGCAATCGATTGGCGATCGGATTGACATATTTTACACGATCTGTATCCGATCCGCTCGACCTCTACCCGAGTTATTTTAGATCGCAAAACGATCCACTCGACCTCTATTCGATTTGATGTACAGATTTACTAGACTGCTACCCGACGGCTACTCGACGATCACTTCCCAATTGCTATTCGACCATACACGAGCTCTGTACCTGATCCGCTCGACCTCTACCCGAGTTATTTTAGATCGCTTTGTACGACTGTAGTACGATCATCACGATCTGGTCGTGTGAAGATCTGGTGGCGATCGAGCTGAGGTCCACTTGGTCGAGCTGAGATCGTAAAGGGCTCGCGTATAGGTCGAGATGATCGAGCGGAAATCGGAAAGATGGTTGAGTGGACGTCGTGAATGAGTCGTGTGGGGGTCGTGTGTTATCGACAAGAGGTCGAGAAGAAGTCGTTTATACCCTTTTTAGTCGAGCTTGGTCGGGTTTGGTCGGGAAATTTCTGTGATCGGGATGATCGAGTTGATCGGATCGGCAGTGGGAACCCACCTTTATGCAAGTTTAAACGAAGCAAGGTTTACTTTGAATTGAGCACATTTTTTTATGGAATTGGTAAATATATGAGTTCATACAAGCGATTAGAAAATTACTGCAAAGCATTGACGAATATAAATAAATAAAGCAACACGATATGAATGCAGACCAAAACAGAATTCTTGTAGATGACAAGTTGTTCAGTTGTATAGCTTATATCAATAATATAGGAAATGTAACGCTGACAGTTTACATATTATTGTAAGCAGCTAAGTGAGTTTAGTTTTTACCAAATCACAAACAACGACTAGTATTTGAATGGTTTTGCAATGTATTCAAAGTTTCGAAGTGTATTGGCATTCCGGCATTCTGCTATCGGCCAAGTACATAATTCGCACCATTGGTTCAAACAGAGATCATGTTCCTTTTGATTTCAATGTCACGTGGCACCTTTTTGCACCAAGTGGGCGATACATACAACAGAAATATAATCACACAAATAATTCAATTTAAAGATGAGCAAGTATGACAATCATAACAAATAATATTTATGACTATTCAATACAATTACGAATGTTAGCATGTAATGATACCGCAGCTGGACGATTTGAATTCTCACATCTAAGTTAAAACGCCTCGACCATAAAATTGTGCAATCTTTTTTAGCATTAGTACAAGACATCAGTGATATGTATTTACTTATGGTAGGCCGTGATGTCCGGATCTTATATTTTATATGTAATTCGTTATAAAATGGACAACATAATAAAATGTCATATTCGAATTCACAAACATTCTGGGTACATAGTTTACCGTTGCGTTCTATGCGGGAAAATCTACTATATCTGCCACTTCTATTTCAAAACAATGGAAACTTAATCGAAAATGACTCATTTGGATTTTTGAATTTTCATTAGATATGCAATCAAGGTATTTTTCATATTCGAAGGGAGTTTTTTTTAATTTAAGTTGGATTCCATTTTTACCTGTGAAACTAATGTATCGCTCCACTCTGTAATACATGGATCTTTTATTCTTTAGTTTACCATATACGCACGAGAAATCAGATGTCTTAAGCATGTAGCCCAAGCCATGATTGTCTAAAGTTGACTACACAGCATGACATCTTAGATTATTTTTCGTACAATTGAAATTGTTAAATTTCTAGATAAACAATGCAGAGATTGGTAGTTTTAGAATAAATACAGTAGTTTCAATGCTCATCATCATCTAGTGAAATGGTAATACTCATTAACAGAGCTGTTAAATTGAAAAGTTTTGCACTTTCTATTTACTGTGTATAATAAAGTTGTCATCCCTGCTACGCACAAAACAACCTTACATCATCATCATCATCACCATCATCATCATCATCATCATCATCATCAGCATCATCATCATCATCATCATCATCATCATCATCATCATCATCATCATCATCATCACCATCATCATCATCATCATCATCATCATCATCATCATCATCATCATCATCATCATCATCATCATCATCATCATCATCATCATCATCATCATCATCATCTTCATCATCATCATTATCATCATCATCAACATCATCATCATCATTTTCATTATCATCGTCATCGTCATCATCAACATCCTCCTCCTTCTCCTCCTCCTTCTCCTCCTCCTCATCATCATCATTATCATCAGCAGCAGCAATATCATCATCAACATCACTATCATCATCATCATCATCATCATCATCATCATCATCATCATCATCATCATCATCATCATCATCATCATCATCATCATCATCATCATCATCATCATCATCGTCATCATCGTCATCATCATCATCATCAACACCACCATCATCATCATCATAATCATCAAATACAAGTAAAGTTCTCGTGTCTTGTGAAAACAGTTGTTTCTTAAACCGTTACTTATATTTGAATATCCCTTTTTTAAGTTAATTCGCATACAATTGTATATGATAGTTAAACTTCATTTACAAATGTTCATTTATACATGACTTTTATACAGATTTTGACATTTGATTTTATTGCAGGAAAACACAAGATTATGCATATCTGAGATGAACGTGTTAGAAAGTCACTTAGTTTTTTGTAATGACTTCTGCTTTTTTTCCCCGATACAGTTTTGTTTCAATAAATTTATGTAAATAATATTGATAGAAAAAAAAACTTGAAAGATAAGCTCTGAACGGTTGAAAGGTTAAAACGTTATGAGCAGTTACTTCCCCTTCTTTGTATAACGCCTTCGAAAGTTAACAAGTAAGGTGAGCCTTGTGGCAGAATACAATTGGATAAGAAACTAACGCCTTCCACGTAAGGGACTTCTCGTAATCTTGAAGCTTCACGGACAAATTTCTCCCTGGAAAGCCACTTCCTCTTTATCAAATCTCGTATAGCCTAAAAAATATTCTCCTTTATTAAAAATGTGTATTGATCTTCTGGATACATGTGCGTAACAGAACCGGACACAAAGCGCTTGACGAATGTCTCAGACATTCGGCCTCGAACTTAAGTTATAGAAAATAAGGGCTATTTTAAGCATGCACTATTGTTGAAGAGGTTTCATTTAACTGATTTAACGAGTTATAAATTATATTAACATCTATGTATGAAGTCAGTTCCACCAAAATCATTGTATTTTGAAACATGACTGATTCATCACAAATTATTAGCACATGCTAATTGGGGACGACAATTTCCACTTTTAAGGTTTAGATTATATTTTATATACGAATATTGAGGAAATTACTCATTATAAAACGGATTTCATACCGGTATTAGATAGAACGTGTTTCCTACACTGCTTGTCTGGACTGACAAAACAATTAAACTCTATTTAAAGAGGCACACACTAACACCATAAAAAAGTGTAATCAGGCGAAGGAATTTTTTTATGAAGGTTTTCTTTGATAACTTCATGTATGATCGACACGTAAAAATGCTTTTAAAAAGTGACTTATGTTTCGATCGCATAATGCATAATGAACGAATAATATGCACTTGTTTTCAATATTTAGCTACGACGGACCCTTTTGTATTATTCTAATAGCGCAACCACTTTTCAACGTTTGCGATTTATATATTCGATGCGGCCATACAGTACAAGTCATATGTACTGTCGATCACTCTACAGCTACTTTCAATTTCGACCAGGTTGTGTTATGATTATTGCGAAAATTCTTTAGTAGCTGTGTCTGATTTATAACATTTTTTTCTAAACGAGGAAAAGCGAAAGAATAATTATATTGTTTTCTTTTGCCACGTTCCGTTTTGTTTTCCTGCGCGATGAAATCCGGCTTGTACCAAACCATGATGCAAATGGTTTCAATTAATATGTGAAAATAATGACAACAAACATCGAAGCATAAACTATCATAACCTGTTTCAAAATTAATAAATTGAATCTAAACAATTTGCAATATAATTGTTATTTAGCGCAAAATACGGGTGAATGCGGCAATGCACACACGTATTGTTCACGTTTTTTTAAGTTTTCAATATCGCCATTAGAGATTCATTGCTTATTTTTGGATTGTGTAACAGTGCTAAAATTAATTTCTTTAAAAGATAAAATGAAACCGCATTCGGACAAGATACCAAATAAGCAGCTTTAATTGACAAATAAACCACTATGGTTGATTCAGCAAAATGTCGTGGTCTAGTATCCTGTTCTAAATTCTGTTTTGCATACGAAAAAGGATATAAAATCTGATGAAGCACGACTCAACATTTCATTTTGTGCATGCTTCAATGAGCAAAGGATACATTTTACCTACCACAGGTTAAGTGTGCGCAATCTCGTAAAAATCATAATCGAGATTGGGATTGTGGTTTAATATTTAGACTTAATTGAGTGAAAACAGTTACGAGCGTCGTAGCGGGGAATAAAACGGATGCACAATTCCCCTTTTCAAATATTGTCTTCCGGGTTTTGTCCGATCAATCTTTCTTGCTATTATAAAATTGGAAAATCGAGCAATGTCACTTAAAAAAACAATATTAACACATGAAGTGTTTCATTATTGTATACACTGTCGCTGTAATTTAAAAAAAGCGAATCAAAGTTTAGCTGATACATGTATTTTGCTTTAAATGCGATTCTATGGCATGTTTCGGACAGTTGCATTTTATCCACATTTTTTCCCGTTTGCGTTGATCCGTTAAAACATCGCAAAATAACAGCGTAAGCTAGAAAATAACATTTCGTGAAGTATAGAATACAAATGAGCCGCGCTCTGTGAAAAGGCGGTTTAATACAGGTGCATAACGTGTCGTCCCAAATAAGCCTGTGCAGTCCGCATTGGCTAATCAGGGACGACACTGTCAACTTTTATGATATGTTTCGTTTTCTGAGTCGCTACTAAGCAAATATCCATTTAAGGCGGAAAGTATCGTACATGATTAGCCTATTGACAATTGCCGACTAACTCAGTAGTAGTACATGTAGTACTAGTAGTAGTATTAGTAGTACTAGTAGTAGTAGTACTACTAGTAGAAGTAGAAGTTGTTGTTGTTGTAGCTGTAGTATTAGTAGTAGTAGTTGTTGTTGTTGTATTAGTAGTAATATAATTAGTACAAAAAGTAGTAGTAATAGTAGAAGTAGTAATAGTAGTAGTAGTAGCTGTAGTAGTAGTAGTAGAAGAAGACGTAGTAGTAGTAGTAGAAGTAGGAGTGGTAGTAGTGGTAGTAGTTAGTAGTAGTAGTAGTAGTAGTAGTAGTAGAAGTAGTAGAAGAAGACGTAGTAGTAGTAGTAGAAGTAGTAGTGGTAGTAGTGGTAGTAGTAGTAGAAGTAGTAGTAATAGTAGTAGTAGTAGTAGTAGTAGTAGTAGTAGTAATAGCAGTAGTAGAAGTAGTAGAAGTAGTAGTAGTAGTAATAGTAATAGTAGTAGTAGTAGAAGTAGTAGTAGTAGTGGTAGTAGTTGTAGTAGTAGTAGTAGAAGTAGTAGTAGTAGTAGTAGTACTAGTAGTAGTAGTAGTAGTAGTAGTAGTAGTAGTAGTAGAAGTGGTAGTAGTAGTAGTAGTAGTAGTAGTAGTAGTAAAAAAAGTAGTAGTAGTACTAGTAGTAGTAGTAGTAGTAGTGGTTGTTGTTGATGTTGTAAAAGTAGTAGTAGTAGTAGATTAGTAGTAGTAGTAGTAGTAGTAGTAGTAGTAGTAGTAGTAGTAGTAGTAGTAGTAGTAGTAGTAGTAGTAGTAGTAGTAGTAGTAGTAGTAGTAGTAGAAGTAGTAGTAGTAGTTGAAGCAGAAGTAGTAGTAATGGTAGTAGTAGTAGAAGCAGATGCAACAGCAGCAGCAGCACCAGCAGCTGTAGTAAAAGCAGTATAAGCAGTTAAAGTGGTTCTAAGTTTTATCAGTGTCAATAAGTATTTATCTACTTAACAAAAATGATCATGATAACTATAGTATTCATAATCAAGATAATTATGATGAAGATAAAAAATATAAATCTGTCTATAATACAATTACAGTTCGAACTTTACCTGCGCCTGTCCATGACCTGAGTAAACATCCTAATATAAACAAAGCAATCGTTTCTTGTGCAGACATCATAAATCCAATTACTGCTTGAAAACCCGCTAATGATCTTATAAAACGTCTTATTAAAGGTCGAGTATATTCAAGCGAACTTGTTTACCGAAACATCCAATTGTAAAACATCCCACTATAAATACATTTCATCAAGTAAAGATTGAAGCTTGATAGTTAAGCTCAAGTGGACATTAATACATGTATGTTGATGGTTGGTTTTGTAAGTATGTGTCTTGTCAAATACATGTGTGATGTGTCCCACTGAATGGAGAATGATACAAAACGAACCGCATATTATAATAAGATTTCTGTCCTGCTTGTGTAGCTGTAGTTTCACTTTTAGATGTATTATATTTTAAACGAGACCTTGCACTATCTATTGTCAGTAGCGCCCAGCAGTAAAATCATTTAAAAAAATACGATGGCGAAAATAGATTTGGCAATAGCGTCACCTTTACAAACAATTACAGACAAACCGCACCGTCATGATCACTATCTTCCAAATTTACTTAAATTTAAAAATATATTATTCCAAATGCAAATAATGACATTATTACTAATGTATACATTTGGATCATAGATACATAACGGAAAAATGGTTAAACCTATATTTCTGCACCAGTACCAGGGGTCTTTTTCTTGGGATAGTATTTACATGTAAATATGGTGACAGTCACACATGAATGAAAATGATGTCATTTAGATTCTACAAATAACAAAAGACAACACAAAACACAATAGTTGCATATTATACTGATTTCATTCCGGATAAGAAAATAATAATAATAATAATAATAATAATAATAATAATAATAATAATAATAATAATAATAATAATAATAATAATAATAATAGCAATAATAGCAATAATAATAATAATAATAATAATAATTAGTAGTAGTAATAGTAGTAGTAGTAGTAGTAGTAGTAGTAGTAGTAGTAGTAGTAGGAGTAGGAGTAGGAGTAGGAGTAGTAGTAGTAGTAGTAGTAGTAGTAGTATTACAATAATAATAATAATAATAATAACAATAATTAGAATTATAATAATTAGATAAACATGTACTCAAATGGCCGTTATCGACAAAGCATATAGTATACAATATATTGATAACTACGTTATTTCATGTTTTGAATCGAACTTCAACCTTCGAATAGTCCTCAAGGTTAGTGCTCGATATCATTCCATTACAAAGTTATATTTATTAAACAGTAACCCATTCGTCATTTCTTAACAATATATATGCTACACATCATTTGGTGTGTACGGAGGCATACGCAATATGTAAAAACGTATACATAATGTTATTCACAATATTATTTAAAAAAAAGGTATTGACATGTATGGTGTGTTGATAATCTCTAAACACATTCAATGACATTGAGGAGACATTGCGCAGGATCGATTGATGTGATGACACTTGTTACAGTGACAGTCCATGGAGCAGTTTTTTCCGTATGATCCCAATTTGCAGGCTATAATAAAATATTGATGTGCACGTATGAGCCTCGTTCTGGGAAAACTGGGCTTAATGCACGTGCGGCAAGTGTCGTCGCTGATTAGCCTGTGCAGTCCGCAAGGGAAACATTTTTCACCCAGACTTTTCCGTTCAGAAGATATTTCCTTTAAAGGAAAACATTCGTCAAAGCGAAAATTGTAGTCCCGGATTAGCATGTGTTGACTGTACAGGCTAATCTGGGACGAACCTTTATGCACATGCATTAAGCTCAGCTAATATATATGATATAATATACATCTATTAAACAATTTCAATCTTATCATTTGATTATAAGTATATTATAGAAATCAATTATTGATAACAAGGTACTTATATTGGGTAACAATTCCTCAATAATGTAAAGCAATCTGTTAACGATAGCATACCCACAATACTAAAAACTCACACACACACACTCAGTACACGAGGGGACCTTATACGAGTTCTAGAATGTGCAATATGTATTTGTACAGAGCTTAAACAATAGGATAAATGACCTCGCTGTTCAGTTTTAGTTAAAAAATCAACATTTTAATAACATTCAGGAATTAATTACTATGCGCATACATTCGTATAAAAAAAAGAAAAGAAAGATACTTATTCAGCGCTAAATTAGTATGAAATGTCAACATCAATGATAAACATATCCATTGGTGGTAACATAATTCTAAGGCATGTCAATCTTAACCGTGCAACAGATACTGTCTCTCCACCCAGGGTCTCAATCCGGATATTGACCAGAAACATACTTGATGAGGTGTCACAATTACATGATGAGGAGCAATTGAAGCCCTCGGTAGCATGCTATAAATGTCGATAGTGCATCACATGTGCTTAGTATTGTAACAGCAGTAATATGTACCGCATACATACTCGAGGTATGTGGTTTTATATGGCACACATTTTGTATTTGTTCATTGTGGCACACAAACAAGTATTTTGTACACAATAAATCAAGTAAAACTCATTGCTTCACTAACTCGAGAAATTATGCAAGGAGATAGTTGCGAAAATCGTATTTAAGCATATGCTAATCAGGGACGACACTTTCCGCCTAAACTGGATTTGCTAAAAAGAGACATTCTTTAAAAAAATATAATTAAAGAGGACTGCACAGGCTGATTTGGGACGACATTTTACGCAAATATATTACATCCCCGTTTTTATAGAGCGAGACTCAAATCTTACCGACGCTACAGTTGCTAGCAATCAACCCAGGCGAACATTTGTCATTGGAACAGTTACCAGAAACATGGCCACAGCTTGCTCCTTCAAGGCAATTACAGGGGGAGGAGTAATTTAAACCAAACATACCTGGGCCGCATGCTGTACAAATGGACCAAAACATGCGATGGTGACGTTTATTCTAAAGAATTGCAATTAGAGTTATTCAAACATTTTTGGAATTATTTCTATTGCATGTGCTTTTACTGCAGAATACTCAATACCACAATTTCAACCGATTTGGATCAAGAGCAGCAAAAAGCGATGATGAAGGTATTGATGCAAATTGTAGTAGAAGAAGTAATATTAGTAGCTTAAAGAAGTATATATCGTTGTTATGTGTCTTTAATGAAAAGACACGGTGAAAAGTAAACTTGTTAACACCAAAGAATATACAGGTTTTGCATGTAAATACAATATCGTAAACTCCATACCAACGTTAAAATGTGCAGTATACCTTTGTTAATTTCAACCACCGCTACAGTTAATATTCGTCCACCCAGCACCACATTCGTTATTAAGAAAGTGAACGGAATCATAGTTATAGATAGCCTCATGACAGCGATTAGAGAGAGGAGCAGTTGCACCAAACATGCCTGGATAGCAAGTTTTGAACGCCCAACCCCAAAAATAACAGTACTGATTTATATGGAAGCAGTTTGCGTTGATCAGAATTTGAAAAGAATGCCTTGCGTTGCATAACACATCGTTATAAAAGGTTGTTTTGTGTACACATATTAATAAACAGATACTCGATCATTTAGCAGACACCAATCGACAATTGTGAATCTTACCAACACTACAGTTGCTGGTAGTCCATCCAGGTGCACATTGATCACCAGGACAGTTGCCAGAGACATGGTCACAGCTTGCTCCTTGTAGACAATGGCAGGGGGAGGTGCACTTGAGACCAAAATTGCCCCGATCGCATGCTGTAAACCATATTTCAATTAAATAACTTTTAAGTTAATACATTATTGAAAACATTATTTTTAAACAAACTGCATTTAATTTGGTTGCGTCGTCTTGATTCAGCTTAATGTTGAGCCACCGATTTCTTCAATATGCCAAATATAGTTGTAACACTTGAATTTAACCGTTTAAAAAAATCTTGGTTTAGTGTGAATCAGCTGTTTTAATTCTTGCAATTAAATGCATTCAAACATGGAATTATTTTTCTTACATGTAATGTACTATATAATACTTAAAATCCCAATGACAGTCATCAAGCTTGTCGAAGTAAATGTTTGCCGTCTACAGTATCAGCCAAGGGCCCGTAGGCCTGCATGTAAAGCGATACCTAAAGTGTATCTTTAAGAGTTATCACTATCACATGTGTGTTAAAATAATTATAAAAATCAATTCACTGCGTTCTTAAATGTAGATATAACCCTAGATATTTATTCGATTGGACGTAAATCTTTTGTCCGGTAGAGAGTAATGAACTTGAATAAATAAACTGAAAACAGGGCTGTTGAAATAGAGGGAATGTATTGTTTGCCTTGATAGACGTTTCATACAGATGTTCTTTTAATTGCTATATCCGCTGGCATGGTATATCATAAACACTATTGAAATTTTAAATACAATATCGAAGAAAGTACAACTTTCTACTCCTTTTAACATTTCTTGTAACGACCGATATATTTGTGTTACATTTAATGATTTAACAATAATCTATACCGACATTTTTTAAGCGTACAGTTTATAATGTGTAGTACAATTTTGCAATATAGCCGTCATATTTATTTATTAATCGTTACAACAGTGCTTGTTAAAAATAAGAACGATTTATTAATTTTAAATAAACATGTCTATACAATATAACTATTAAAGCTGCAGTTCTGTTAATCAATTAAATGAACCTCGCTCTGAGAATAACGGGGCTTTATACATGTGCGTAAAGTATCGTCCTAGATTAGCCTGTGCAGTTTGCACGGGCTATTCATGGACGCTTTCCACCTAACCGGATTTTCACTTAGAAAATATTTCCTTTAAACGAACATTTCCATAAAAGCGAAAAGTGTCGTCCCTGATAAGCCTGTGCGGACTACGAAGGCTGATCTGTGACCACACTTACGGACATGCATTTGGGCCAAGTTTTCCCAAAATGCGACTCAATTAAATGCTGAGACGTACCTACGCTACAGTTGTCATGCTTCCATCCTGCAGCGCATTGGTTATTTGGACAAGATCCGTTAAAATTGCTACATGGTATGTTGTTGTGGCAGCGGCATATGGATGAACAGTCAGCACCAAATGTGCCTGGATGGCTTGCTTTCAGTATTCAAAAAACGTAAGGATTAATGTGTATTCGTTCTGATTACATTTTTATTACGGCTAGTGATGTGTTCGAGAAGTATGGTATCATCTGTGGAATGTATTTCGTTTTAGAACAAACACATACATATTTTTATATATTGTACCTGATATTAATATGTCCTTCATGATCTAACCGACCGGTTTAGGGTCGTCAAATGCGATAAATGAAATAAAGACTATACGGTCCGGCAACTATTTGTGACGTAGTTTTAACACCGTGTTGAACTGTGCAATAGCGTTTTATTGTATTTCAATGTTGAAACTGGTTTGTATAAAACAAAAATGAATAGAACATGATTTATTATTAAAACAATAAAAAAAACAGATTTTTCAGAACACAACACAATGTATACAGTTTTTGTAGATGCGTAATTTTGAAAGTTTAGCTTAATATTCAATAACTGTGCTGTTCAACTCATTGACTGTGCAAACATTGACTGTGCATTCGTTCATATGCAGTTATGGGGAGTAAAATGCATGGTACAATATACGAAAATGAAAATACCATAGCGGGACCAATATGATAATACAAACTAACCAGACAACATCAAAGTGTACAAGGACCGTAGTGTAGTGTCTCTTATGTGCAATACCTATCTGTATGTGAATTCCATAAACACATTCAACATATACAGCAAAAACACTCATAAATTCAGGGTACATTTAATATTGTATGCATTACATAACGTTTGAAATAAATATAAAATAGTCAAAATAATTATATTGTTTGTGAGTGTAATTTGCAGATTATTCCGTTTGTACATATATAATGTATTTGTTTTACGGTTGTGTTTTTATTTCTTTCATATCAATTGAGAACTTACTTTTATTGCACGCCGTTCCTATCCATCCGTCTTTACAGATCCCGTTCCCACATGCACCTGTTACACTGTCGCATGAGCCCACACGGCAATGAAATTGTTTGGAACAGTTAACGCTGTAACGTCCGAGTGGGCAGTCTGATAACAAACAGAGTTGTGTGATATTGTCGTGTAAAGGTAAAACCGCTGAATATCGATCCAAAATACGTGTATCGGCTTGAACGGACGTTTTTTGAAGATACTCTCTTGAAACACAATATAAGCAAGTTTTGGAATTATGTTCAAACAAAAAAACTAGAACCAATATTTTAATTTTAAATGCTCATTTCATTTTAAAGTAACACTTAAAGTTTGTATACACAAATGGCTTGAAATTTCTAATTTCACCATAAAGTATGTATTGTAATAACAACATGAAAAAGCATATTGTGACATTAAAAACCATGTGTGTGCTTTAGATGAAGAATATTTATATATATATATGAAGTGTTTTCTATATTAATTGTCGGATTCATGCATGCACTCGTGCTTAAGGTTGTAGGAAAAAAAGATACATACACTTGGTATAAAATATTATTGCTTAAATTTGCTTATGTATGGTTATAAGCAAACACGAAGATTGCGTATTGCCTGTAGGACACAAGTACATTGGTTGAGGAATTATAATTAACTGTATAGAGGATCTCATGGTGACTTGACTGTGTTTGTTTTAAGTGTAAGTGTTTGATTTGTGATTAAGACAGAAATATACAATAACTTCAATTATTTTGCTAAAATTGTAAATAAATGCTTACTAAAATAAATACCCGAACGTTTTACATAACATGCAAGGGTTACCCATGGATATATTCAATTAACAAGACAAGTTACCTGCTTGTCGGTATAAAAATATCTCACATATTGTCATAACATTGTAATTCCAATTTCCCATAACCCGTACAAACTGTATTTCACGAGGAGGAGTTAGCCACATCTCCGCGATGGTCTCATTTTTAAATGTGAATTGTTCATATTGAAGGGATTCTGTCCATAGACCCATTGACATGCTGATGTTGTCAAATTGGTCTCCTGCAGAGAAGCATTAAGTGTTTAAGACATGTTAATGACAATACAAACATTTATTAAGTCTTTTTAATTTTATATCGGAACGCTATTAAATATCATGAAAAACAAGCACCAACGCCGAATGTTTATAAATTATTATAATAAAAAACGTAAATGATAAATTAAAAACCAACGTGTACTAAGATAGTGCATGCTTAAGCGTGATTCAAAACCAATACGTTTATATTTTATACAAACACACAACGTATGCATACATATATCTATACCTCTATCTGTTCGACCCAAAACAAGCACTCTTTCCACAATATAAGTCTTGTTCAGTCCCATTTGCACCCACGATGGTCTCCATAGTGCAGTGCAACAATACCATTCGTCAGCTCTTTGACGTAAATCGCCCTGGTTGACTTTGTCTGGGGACCAGTTATCCCAATGAGAACCAATTGTTGTCACATTGATGGCCGAGATAGGGATCTGGGTGGGCTCTGAATTGAAACAAATAACGGCATGATTGCTATAACAAACACGATCGTGCGTTATTTGCAACGTTTCCGATATGCTAGTTTGAGTGTTGTAATTATTTGATATGGTATTAAGATCTTTAACCCCATATCAAAGTATTTTTCTCAAGGTAGGTTTACAAGCTACACAAGTACACGTGCTGCACTCACAAAAACAGTTTGTTTTTATTTAATCTCTGATTAAAATACAGTGATATATCACGAAACCCAAACAACATGACTTCGGAAAAGCTGTCAAAATGAAGAGTGTATTCACATATTGCACAGAGCTAAATTGTAACTGAGTCGGGTATAAAAATAACACGATACTTTTACGTATTATAACCACTTTAGGAACTTTACTGTTATCAAATTTTATGTTTTGATTTTTATAATGTATGTAAGACAACAATGTCGAAAAGAAAAAGTGTGACACAGGACCGTATAATACAGGAAGTTTTTAAACAAAAAAAGCGCGTGCTATCGTAAGGGCCGGAGGCGATTTGTTTAACTGAATGTAACAAGTTATAAATTGTCTTAACATCCGTTTATAAAGTCAGTTCAATAATAATAATAATATTCCCAAACAAAAGCAACATAACAAATAACTTTAACATAATTATATTTCAGCATCATATGAAATTGTGACGCTAACATATAGGAATTGTTTAGCGACGTTTATGTTATGGATATTTAAAATAGTTTTAAACTAATTGCGAGCAAGTTATGACAGCATATTGACCGTGTTTTATTTGACTAATTGAGCCACGTTGTGGGAAAACTGGGCGTAATGCATGTGCGTAACGTGTCGTCCCATATTAGCATTTGCATTCCGCAAAGGCTTATAAGGGACAAAACTTTCCGCCTAAACTGGATTTTTGTTTAGAAGAGACTTAATTTAAACGAAAAATTCCATTAACGCGGAAAGAGTCGTCCCTGATTAGCCTGTGCTGACTGCGCAGGGTAATCTGGGATGACACTTTACGCAGATGCAATAATCCCAGTTTGCCCACAACGATGCTAAAAATTGATGCGTGTTTCCATTCAAACATCATGCCTCAAAAAGTTCTTATTGTGTTGCTCAGTTTATTATCGCATCTTTTATTCTCTAGTCTTGGTTCTTAATTTCAATTCCAAAGCAATAAAGTCCATTAACACGCATGTATTTGCGTTTGATTCTGGGTAAAACAGGGGATTCCTTTCAATCGGCGTAAACCACAAATGATTTAGATTGACCATTCATGGGCGGTAACCAGCTTCAACCAGGGTCAGGATTAGTTTTGAATTGTGTGGAATGTCATATATTGTTGAGGCAATTGTCTCAATTAAAAGACTAGCGGGTGTAAACACAAATTTCTTTCTTTATTAGTGTTTTTGGCGTCCATTGTTTCCACGCTTAACTCGAGCACATTAACGTCTCATGTACATTTACCTATAGGTACAACAGTGTTAGGGCTGTGGTTATATTTTGTATGCAAAAATTGAGTCGGGAAACCACTCATTACCAAACGGATTTGATACCAGATAGAAAGTGTTTCCTTAACTGCTTGGCCGGAAATACAAAGCGAACAAGCTCTATTTTAAAAGTCACAAAATGACACCATAGACAAGTGTATCTAAGTGAATACACTTTTATTAAAAATTGAACTTGCACCAAATAGTAATCATGGTCCTGTTTACTTAATATTCAGAACGCTAAATTAAGGTTTTCTTTTATAACTTCATGTATAATCGACATGTCAAAAATGCAAATAACAAATGGGACAAAAGTTGACATAATGCATTATCCACGAAGCATATGTACTTGTTTCATTATAAAGTTGTGTTTAAAATCGACAAATTTGATTTATTTTTAGTCTCTAAAATAATTGATTTTATAATCATTCTACAGCTACCTTTAAGATGGACCAGGTTGCACAAGGCTCATCGAGAACAATTCTTGTGTTGCTGTTTCTGTTTTCATCACATTTTTCTAAGAGAGGAAAAGCGAAGTTTCTTTGAACACGATGACATCATGCCTGTACCAAACCAAGATGCTACTGGGTTTAACTAACATGCGCAACTAATGAAAACAAACATCGATGCAAGAATGTTCATACCTTGTTTCGAAATGATTAAATTGAGTCTAAACATTTTCAAATAGCATTTTTATTAAAGTGATAGTATGCGCATCTAACAGTATATGCTATGTTTATAGATGTCTATCGCAACCGTTGTTTATTTTTGGTGTTTTCACTTCATATACACTTGTATTTGTTAATGCAGCATCAACATACTAAAACAATATCCCGGAAATAGAAAAAAAAACAGTTGAATCTCAGCCGTACTTTCGTTTGACAACTGATCATGCATGTACGATGTGAATCTAAATTTAGTTTTAGAGCCGATTCGTTCATACAACACACGAACACTAACTCCGATCCTAATAAAAAGACAGTTCCGCTCGGCTTAGAGGACTGTACAGTCATGTAAAATATCGAATATAATATATATTATGTTTGATTAAGCATAATGTATTGGTCTAGTATCCGGTTCTATTTTCAATTTTGTAAAAGATTAAGGATAAACAATGAATGAAGCTCGACTCGTTATTGCATTGTGGACAGGCTTAATCGAGTTTGTAGATTTAACCTACCACGAGGGTAAGTTTGCGAAATCTCGTAAACATAATAAACGAGTTTTGCGGTTGACTGAATTGAGTTGAAACATTCACGAGCGTCGTAGCGGGGAATAAAATTGATGCGAAATTCCCCTATTCAAATATTGTCTTCCGGGTTTTGGTCGATCGATCTTGTGTGCGATAATAAAAATAGAAAATTGAGCGATGTCACTTAATAAAGCATTATTTACACATGGGGTGTTTTCATTATTGCATAAACTGTCAGTTTAATTATAAAAAAAGTGATACAGGTTTGAGCAAATAATACATGTATATTACTTTTAACGCGATAATATGGCATGCTCTAATTATAATTTGGACCTCTAATTTTAAGGACATGCACATTTCCTTGTATTTGTATTTGCGTTTATCCGTTGACATATCGCAAAACGTGTTTTGACAACCGATATACCGTCATACAACCTGACAGATAATTGCAAAAAGTCAATGGACCGTTACATTTGATTTTGATTTAGTACACAGCCATATACAGTAGATAATTAATGTAGACAAATACAGGGATTGACCTAGACATTTTCATTGTGTATCATTTTGCGAACAAATGTATTCTTTTAATTTGTGTCAATTATGATTATTCTGGTCGCTTTTGGAGGTGAACATTGAGTAATAACAAATGCCGTCAACTTGGTGGTCAAAGTTCAACCTTAAGGTATCTTTCTCTAAAACAACATCACAGTTAAAACATGTTCAAATTCATTTCAATCATATATTGATGTATTTGACAAATGCTGAGGAACAGGGAAAACTCATATAATCCATGAAATATATTTATGTACATTTTATGGTGTTTCAAAATGTTAGCAGTATGTGTTATAGCATTAGTCGAAATAGTAGTAGTAGTAGTAGTAGTAGTAGTAGTAGTAGTAGTAGTAGTAGTAGTAGTAGTAGTAGTAGAAGAAGTAGTAATAGTAGTAGTAGTAGTATTAGTAGTAGTAGTAGTAGTAGTAGTAGTAGTAGTAGTAGTAGTAGTAGTAGTAGTAGTAGTAGTACTAGTAAAAGTAGTAAAAGTAGTAGTAGTAGTAGTAGTAGTAGTAGTAGTCAAAGTAGCAGTAGTAGTAGTAGTATAAATCCATAAGTATGTATTTATTTTAAACTAGAAATGGCTCGGCAGAGGCCGACGCGTATCCCCACGCCGCATGTTTGACCAAGGGGGCACCCCAGGGTTGATAATGGGACCATGCATAGTTGAGATTGACCGTATTGTCATAAGAGATTTCCAGTATCAATTGGAAGTGAATCGGTGTAGAAATGAAGAAGTTAATGTAAAATAACATAAAACAAGAGATGTGTTTGTCAGAAACACAATGCCCTCTCCTGCGCCAATTTGATTTATTAAAAAAAATATCATTTGGCAGGTTTATTACTTACCTCCCTTTAAAGCTTATTACTTCCCTTGGATTTGTTTTTTTACCTTTGACCTTGAAGGAAGAACAAACACAATGCCCCCTCCTGCGCCGCAATGATTAATTTAAGTTTTTTATATCATTTGACAGGTTATTTACTTACCTCCCTTTAAAGCTTATTACTTCCATTGAATTTGTTTGTTTTTTACCTTTGACCTTGAAGGAATTCCTTGACCTTAACCTTTGCCCCTCAAAATGTGCAATCTTCAATATTGCAAACGTTATGGCCAATGCCATGCCGGGGTATAAAAATATATGAAAATCTCTGACATGGGCCCACCCTAACCTCCATAACTTTTTACCCAGGGGTCAAATCAAAATTCCGAATAGTGCACCGTCGCACCTATGCTCATTGCTACCATGTGTGCAAGTTTCAAGGTTCTAGTGCTTATAGTGTAGGATATAATAGTGGCCAGGACGGACGGACAGAAAGACGGACGGACGGACAGACGGCGGAGATAACCACAATATCCCCACGCTTTTTAAAAAGCGTGGGGATAAAAAATCACGACCAAGGAAATGATGATCAAGATAAGAATGATAATGATGCAAATAAAATATTTAAAGTTCGAACTCTACCTGCGTGTGCCAATGAACTGAGTAAATATCCCAATATAAACAAAGCAATCCTTTCTTGCACATACATGATGAATTAAATAACTGCTTGAACCCCTGCTACTTATCCTAACAATTGTCCAGTATATTTAATCGAACTTGTATACCGATACATCCGGTTGTAAAACATCATTATACTATACATACGAGTTCATCAAGTAAAGATTGACGCTTGATAGTTTAGCTCAGGTGAACATTAATACATGTGTGTTTATGTTGGTTTGGTAAATATGTGTTTTGTCAAATACATTTGTATTGTTCCCCACTGCTGGTTGAATGATAAATAACGAACCGCTAATAATAATAAGGTTTCTGTCATGCTTGTGTAGCTGTAGTTTCATTTTTTGTTATGTTATATTTTAAACGATACCTTGCAATATCGATTTTCACTGGCGCCCATCAGTCGAATCATAATTGAAAATAATTGTACGATGGCATAAATGGGTTCGGCTATAACGTCACCTTTACAAAGAAGTGCCGACAAACCGCTCCGTCACGATTACTATTTTCCAAATTTACTTTACTACAAAAACTATATTATTCTAAAAGCAAATGATGACATTATTACAAATGTATACATTTGGATCATAAATACATAACGGAAAAAGGTTTAAACCTATATTTCTGCAACATTACCAGGGGTCTTTTTCTTTTGATAGTATTAATATGTTATTATGGTGACAGACACATATGAATGGAAACGATGTCATTTACAAATTACAAAAGAGAACATAAAACGCAATAGTTGCATAGTATAATGATTTCATTCCGGTTCAGAAAATAATCATAATAATTATTATTATTATAATTAACATTATTATTTTTATTATTATTATTATTATTATTATTATTATTATTATTATTATTATTATTATTATTATTATTATTATTATTATTATAGTAATAATAATATTAATAATTACGCTTTTCAGGGCAAAAAGACTCAGCTGCCTGTAAATGCAACAAAAAGCCGTATGTCCTACAGGCGGTTTAGAAAATGACCATGCCGAAATTCTTTACCTTTCTGGGAAATTACCGTTGGAGAAGAAAACTAATCTTAATGGAAATCATACATATTTGTAAACATCGATCGCATTTAAAATATATGTCTTTGCAAACTCTAACAACATAATTTTTAAATGTGATATTTAATTGAACTCCGTAGAAATATAACAAGTACTAGACAAAATACTATTTCGGTAATTTTGTAGTCAGTTGATAACACTAACATTGAAAAAAAGGGTATGGAGACGAAAGATTCGAGACAAAATGCAAAAATATGACAATTATATATTTTACAATTGTAATTCAATATTTTTAAGTCAACTATTAGTTTTCGTAGCGGCAAAACAAAACAAAAAAAATATATAATGACACTTGTTGTTTTAAAGAGCACACGAACCTTTGTGTTTTACATTAGGGGAACTTACAAACATGGTTAGCGAACTTGAATGCATACCAGTTCCTTAAAAACGGATGGGCAAGTAAAATGAAAAGTGCGAAAAAAAAAATCGTACTGTTTATTTTTATTTACATACTTGATATAATGAAGAGTAAGTTAGTTCCTTGTTACAGTTTTCTTATTCGAAACAGAAATAAGGAGCAAGAATGTAGAAACCAACTAACTCTGCAGCTCAACATCAGACTAACATATTTTCGCCTTAAATCAACATGTATCTTTTTAGGAAAAAAATAAATACAAAGAAGACATTTAGTACAGCACGCATTAAGTCTCCATTCGAAATCATTTTTATTTCTTCAATGGCTTAATTAAGTTAAAATCGGAAATTGTGTGTTATTTATAACCTAAACATGAATAGCATAAATTCGTATTTAAAATAATGTAAATACAGCTTAAAATAAAATACAGCTTACACAGGATAATGGATTCCGTTTTCAAAGTCAAGTGTCCACAATAAGCAATACAAACCAATTCAATGACATCAATAGTGATACCAGATAGGAGTACGCGTACTAACAATATGCTTGTGTTTGAAAATAAAGAAACAATGTAGTTATATATAGACTCAGTGACATATTTAATCAATTAGATGCAGCATATCACAAGAGTTTAACGTTAATTGTATTATAATGTAGAGCAGCTTTGAATTTCTTAAAAAGCATGTCTGAACAGTGGCTGCTAAATATGCAAAATGTTTCTCTGACTACAATTTGTACATAATTTAATTCAGTACCTAGTACTGTTGTTAAACGTATGGCACAGCATTGCGTTCGAGCAATTTTTGATTTGTATAAAATATACATTAAGGTAATATCTAAGGCTATAAGTGAATTGTTAACATATGGGAGTTGTATGTAACAGTCCATACCTTAAGAAATATGTTAACATACATTATTTTCGGCATTATGTAAACACTTATTTTGGCCGACTTTAGTTAATAAGACAATGCCTTCGGCTATATGTTAACAGATAATATATTCGTCTCAAATGTAACAATCTCGATTGCTATATCACATGCGACTCACTTCCTGAAAGTACCGTATACCTGTATTTGGCATTGCGTTAATTGCCTTGCTTTTTCCCAAATTAATTATGTGTCATTTAGTGTTAATATTTACTTTATCATGCTTAAGATAGTGATAATGTAAACAGAAGTGTTTGAAATTACTCTCTACAATTATCTGCATTTTCATTTACCCCATGATTATTGTCTTACATAACATGATGTGAAGCTTTATAAGGATTATTCCCTTAATTTGTTCTAATAATTACCAAGCGTACTTTTATTCATATGCAAAAAATGTTTTAAGTCACAGGGCCAAAGTTTCCATCAGTCCTCTGTAAATGTATGTTAAAGTTTTTACATAGGCGTTTTCTTTTAAGTTATCAGTTCATCTTCAGGGTGCAGGATCACGTTAATTTGTGGGGTTTCCAATTAAACTTTAATTGATGTAAACACACCGGTAAGTGATGCTTTATTTCAAATAACTTTTTAAACACGTTTTATTAAGCATGTCAATTAGTGCATAAAAAACATTTTTATGCTGATTGTGGAAATGTGAAATACATCAGAATTACTTTATTTAAAAAGCCTGTGTTCTTGGCCAAACATTCGATCTACACTGCATTCATGTAAACAGTTATGCAGCATGCAATGTTACATTTTGGCAACGATTTCGCACGTATTCTAGGATTTATTCTTTAATCTTAAGATATCGGCACAAACTGGAAGACAAACTGTCTTTTATGCACTAAAGATATGTGCAAAGGTATTTCGATGACTTGAGATATTTGCAAAAATAAAATTCTTAAAGATGTGTTTACATTCTTTCCAGCTCTTGTGTAAAGCGCTGAAACCCCCGTTGATCCTGCATCCTGATATTTTTAAACGTGATCTCATGCTCTAGAGGTTTTCATAATGATTTTATACCATCGTCGACCATAAGTCGTTAAATGTATCGTTTGTAGCACCGAACCCTGCTTGCTCGCTTCGCGTAAGAAGACTGTACGATGATAGTGCTACAAACGTCTCCGTGCCCTCTACATTAATATCTCACTAACTCGGAACAGTTTCCAAGAGAAGCATGCAAAAAATCAGTTGGAATTTCCACCATTTTCGTAAAGACATATTGTGAGCACGGTTTCTGCAAAAGTTGTTAACTCAACTGCCAACTTAAGTCCATACAAAAGCATAGCACGGTAAAAGCATGCAATTAAAAAAGGAAGGCGTAGTCACCAACGATTCATATAAACCGCACAACAAATACAGCGTAAATCGTCGTGACAATCGTAAAATTGTCACATATCTTGGTCCGAAACGCTTCCGAGTCTCACGTGTGTTTGATATTTTCATCTACAAAAGCATCGCGAACGAACGATCATGAAACATACGGGAATTCTTATTTTGAAATTTTAAATGTGCATGCCAAATATTATGTACTTTAGAGAAATATATGTACGGCACCATATTTAACAGAACTTGAATATGAAATGTAACACACACAACTAACACACCTTTTAGTGTATTTTAATGGTATTATTATATCACGCATACGTATAAAGATATTTTAGGTTTTACAAACAATTATGACACACTTCTCTCCAAGCGATATAAATGCACGTAAATGGTATTATGTCACATATGGGCCTTGATGTCGTTACGACAAGAATGTTAATATGAGCGTTACTGTCAGTAATCCTTACGCCAGAGCATGTTCATGTATTAAAGATTTTAGTGATTGTATATTAACGAAGAAATTGCTAAAACAAGATTTTTTGTATCATAACCTACGACGTAAATTTGCTAAATTTCACTCAAATTATGGTGATTTAATTTCAAAATATAATGCTTCTTTAAAAAGGCATTTTACTAATGGAATTTCCCACCAATCATTTAATGAAGATGTTTTAAAGCGTGTTCGCAAATTAAAATATCTTAAAGAAAATGTTTATATTAAACTTTTTAATTAAATTAACTCATTTTTATCAAAAGAATATGATGTTGACGTACTTAAAAACACATGCTTGTCGGTTTTCGATTTACTATATATTTCTTCTCTTAAAATTTGGAATTATTAATGGAATGACCATTTTGTATCTTTGATTCTGAAATATTCAATAAAAATAGCTGGTTTTATTGGTAATTCGATTTTACAGTACTGCCCCTTTAATATTTTTATTTTTTTATTTTACATTACTGCTCCTTTAATTGTATTGGATTTTTTTTACGTCATTGTGTCATCGCTTCTAAATTACGTCATCCGACACACTTTCACTGTTTTGCGCTACATGCATATGTCATCGGGTTTATATCGTTAAACTTTATTAATATGTTCTCTCTGACGGGCGATTCTTTTTTGATTATTTTTTAGCAGTCACATAAACAACAAAGCTATGCAATATGGATCTTTTGCACCCATTATTGCTGCTTCTTCCTGTATTTGCACGATGATAATCTGAAATATAAACTATGATGCTATATTCTTAAATCTTTTTCTAAAAAGAATGGATATAGTTGACACGTGTTCGTAATTTCATTTTATCCGTCCTCAAAAAGTTGGAACGTTGTTGTTCTGGTCTCCTTCCTACCATTGAGTAATTAAATGGTAATTAAATTGAATGCGTTTTAACTCCCTTTTGTTTAATTTTAGTTGCAATGCTTTGAGGTTACATTTTATTTACACTTATATGTATCATGAATATTGCTGGGCCAGGTGCGAGGTTGAGCGCTGTAAAACCGGTTTAAACCCCAAATGCTTTTCATTGACCGTTCCAAGGCGGTGACACCAGCTTTATTCTTCTATGTGAGTATGCTGTCTCGTATTATGCTGTTTTGTACTGTTTTGGCAATTGGTCACTTGCCTTAAATAAAGAACCAACTAATTGTTTATAATGAGAATGCAATACTGCTCCAGCAGTTGGAGTTTCACTTTTTTATATTGACTAACCATGCAAATAAACCTCGGTGATAGGGAATCAATGGGATATATTCTTCAACGTATTTTTTTTTCAATCGCGAGGTTTCAACTAGGTAGAGGCTGTTCGTTGGCTTTCCTTATCGGTTGACGCTACCTTAAATCCTCTAAATTTTCCAAATTGTATATGATAATATTGGGGCATGCCTTCAAAATTTAGTAATTCCGGTTCAATCGCATGGTTATTGGTATGAACAACATAAGCACAACAGCTAAAACGTAACAAAACATTAAATGCATCATCAAAACATGACATACACAATTCTTTGAAACGAAGTTTTGTCATACCCGTAGCCAGGGGGGGGGGTGCGTTGGGTGCGTTCGCACCCAATCTTTTTTGACAAGTAAAAAAATTGTACTTTAAGTTGCACACAACTTTATTTGACGCAAAAACGGTTATTTATTTTTCCAGGAACCCAGTGAGTCTTCGTATTTAGGCGTTAAAATAATGTATTCAATATGCAACCGACAGGTCACCATATAAATCTTATCTCAATTAAGTCATTTCCTTTAAAGCGCATGATTTTTATTTACAATTTTTAAACGTAGAATTGTTGAAATCAACAGAAGTTTTGACAGCAAAATTTGAGAAGATCTAAGTAGCCGGTCCGCGAGAAATGGAATTTGAATCTTGGTTATAAATGGATATTTGTTTTCTGTATAATGAAAAATTATTAACCTGGCACCCTAATCCGTATAAAATCGATACTTATTTAAGGATATTTGATACTGAATGATTGTTTTGTAACTTTTGTCATCGTTATTAATGTCTGTATAAAAGCTATAACTTTAACAGATATCATAACACAATGATGAAGCCTACTTATTGTGGGTTGAAATCCCAGTCCAATAACCTTTTTCGACAATTATCTAAAAACAATTTGATTTACTTAAATGAATAATCCTATGAAAATGAAAATACATCTAAGCTGATTATTAATGGAATGTAATGTCAGCTTTCGAAAATGACTGAAATCAAAGGACACCCTATGACTATTGCCGAAGACTAATGAGTCACTGGTTAATAACTTTGATTTTACCACCATTTATAACAATTACACGTGTTGCACAGCATTTCCGACAAAATGCGTTGTCTTTTTGTTATATCACCGTACAACGATTTTCGGATCCCCTAAAGAGGTTTCCAGCAACAAAAATATCAGCTATGGTCAAGACAGGATACATTTTTTGTTGAATGACAAGAAAACAAATCATTTCTACAAAGCAATATAGCTTTTTTGTAGTTAACCAACACTTAATGTCAAACTTGACACTAGGCATGTTTTACCCTTTAACAGTTGTTATAATGAATTTAAAACGTTATAACATATGATCAGGTGGACGTCAACGTTAAATGTTCATCAACTATGACGGATCTTGAGCATATAATGGGCAAATAAGTACATCTTTTTTCTTCAACGTCCTGGTATACATTGTTAAGGACTTTCAGACCATAGGACCAGTAGTTTTGTGGTTATTGGGTCTTACTGAAGCCTTAAGTGTTATATGTTTCTGAAATACGTTTAGAAAAAAGATAACTAATTTGTTAAAAATAGTTAAAAAAAAAATAAAGTAACCAGTTGTACCATTTTGATTTATTTTAAGTATTGATGCAGATTAGAGAAGACCCAGTTTTGTTAATCAGTGTTTGTTGTAAAATACACTATTAGCACGTTTAGAGCAAAGCTATGCGTCTGGTACTATCCACAGTAGCAGACAAACAATTGTTTTGTAAAATAAGGTAAACATTTTCATTGGATTTGCTCGATTTAAAATGGTAGAATGTTGGAATGGTAAAACACACCAATTTATCTTAGATTCCAAAATTCCAATAAATAATGATATTTTATACCGTTCTTATTGTTGATTTAACATTCTATAAATTTGTTGTTGCGTATGTAAACAAAATGTGTGCGCGCATACCAGTGTCGGGTTAAACACCGTATAAAATGATGTTTCATTATTGAAATTGTCTAGGGGGAGGACATCCCGATTGCAGGAGGGGGACATCCCCTCCCGCACACCCACTTCGCCGGCAAAAAATTCGCACCCCCCTTTTCAAAACTCTGGCTACGGGCCTGTTTGTTTTGCTCTCCCGACTTTTTTTCTTCAAATTAAATATAACGGTGGACTTTCACGATAAGAAAACTAAACAAGATCAATATAATATGATAAACAAATATTAAATCTATTTAACTCTGGCTGAAACATAAGTTGTTTATTTCTAATGGGCGTGCTTTTTTAGAATTAGGGTTAGACGCTTACTTAAGACTTCTTATTACTTGAGTGTTTTTTACTTTTGTTTCAATATATTTATCTGCGTATCAATGCCCGTATGTGCATCGATAATGTATATCAACGTATGATATAGCAAGCACTGTCGATATTTTATTCTGAGCCTCACCTGATACATTACACAACGATAGCACATTAACATATTCTCTATATGAAGTATGCAGTATTAAATAAAACAAATAGTAGAAGAGCTTAACATTCCCAAGATGACCAATAATCACTACACATTAGTTTATCGATGAATCTTACGCAAGACTAGTGCGATTAGCATTCGACGTAAATGCTGCCAAGCGGTGTATCATTCTTTATTAAATTGCCATCTAGTTTGGAAATACAAACACTGTATGAACAGTGTGTGCATAACTTAGTGCCAATTTTTAACTGAAACGACATTTATGATACTTTTGTCATTCAATATGGATAGAAGTAAATAAAACTGTATATAGGACAACAAACATATAATATTGTATCTACTTTATTGAGTATACAGTTACAAGTATTAATTTTACGCTAGTTTGATGCAGGATCTATTTTATATGTATAGATATAATTATGATGGGTACCAAAGACGCTTTGCAACACAAAATGACAATTAACACTTTTTGCGGATAGGGGATGGGTTGCATCAACTTGTAAACTGATATGTTTTCAATGTTTGTACGTGCTAGCAATATTATATTTGAGATGTCATTTTTGCCAACTCATTTGTCCTGAGCCCGTTGTCTTTCGTTGTCCGTTGTGCATTGTGCTGTGTCTGTCGTCTACTTGCAGCTCGTTAACACTATAGAGGCCACATTTTTCATCGTATCCTTACGAAACTCTGTCAAAAAATATTCACAGTATAAAACTAGAGTTAGAATCTGGGTTACGTGCGTAAAAACTAGGTCACAATTCAATTTTTTTTTCTTTCAATGTTATATGCGGTGCTCGAATATGGCTAAGAACGTCCAAAACAAAAATACCAGGTCAAATCTTATGACAAAAAATTATACAAAATAAGAGGTCATATTTATGACGCAATCTTCATGAAATTTAGTCAAACATGTTTATCTTTGTATTATCAAGGCCGATTTTGAATCAGGTTAACGTGGGTAAAACCTAGGTCATCGGGTCAAATTTTATAAACATCTATAAACAACCCAAGGTACTACATGTATGGCATATATACTAAAATACAATACAAATACAATTATAGACTAAAATACAATACAAAATACAATTATATACCATATTTCCACATAAATGCATGTATACATGCAATTGAGATAATACAGAAGGCTGCTATTTAGCCAAGCTCTACCTTCACAACTTATTAAAGTTCAATATTTTTTTCCCCAATTAACAATGTATTCATACCCGTAGCCAGGGGGGGGGGGTGTTGGGTGCGTTCGCACCCAATGTGTTTTGACGAGTAAAAAAATATGTGAACTATAAGATGCACCCAACTTTATTCGACGCAAAAACGATTTTCCGGGAATCCAGTGAGCCTTCGTATTTAAGCGTTACAATAATGTTGAACTCAATATGCTACCGACAGGAGAGAGAGAACAATTTAGATTATTATTAACGGAATGTTATGCCAGCTTCTGAAAATGACGGAAATCAAAAAAGTTTTGATCATTTTTGAGAACTAACATAGGCAAGTTCATACATAACAGTTGTTGACTTTAAGACATATATGTTCATTAGTATGCATTTTATTATCAGTTGCAATAAGCATAAGACCCTATGCTCTGTTGTGCCTTAACTCTAAGACATTGATATTGGATATGTGATTCTGAGAAGGAAGCCATATACTTTCAATCATAAAATTAAAAGACACCCGTCGACTATTGCCGAAGACTAATGAGTTACTGGTTAATAATTTTGCAATTATATAACGATGTATAACAATTAACGATTGTACACAGCATTTTCTACAGACTGCGTTGTCATTTTGTCATATCCCTGTACAACCGTTTTCGGATCACCTTAAGGGTTTTCAGACAAAAAATATCAGCTATGCTCAAGACAGTATAATTTTGTGTTTTTGTATGGCAAGAAAACAAATCATTTCTACAAAGCAATGTAGCTTTTTTGTAGTTCACCAACACCTTATGGCATCTGTTCTGCTCCACATACAGAACTGCCCACAATGTTTTAGTAATGTCACACTTGGAAATATGCCATACTCTGAAACAGTTGTTATAATGAATTTAAAACGTTATAACATATATGATCAGGTTGACGTTAACGTTAAATTTTTTAATTAACTGTGACATATCTTGAACATACGGGCAAATTAGTCCATATTTTTTCTTCAACGTTCTGTTATACATTTATAAGGGCTTTGAGAAGATATGACCAGTAGTTTGTTGTAAAGGGGTCTTTATGAAGCCTGAATTGTTGTATTCTGAAATTCGTTTGGAAAATGATAACTAATTTGTAAAAAAGATTTTTTTTAAATACAAGTAACCAGTTATAACATTTTTAATTCAGTTCAGTATTGATGCAGATTAGAGAAGACCCAGTTTTGTAAATCAGTGTTTGTTGTACAAAACACTATTAGAACGTTTAGAACAATGCTATGCCTCGGGTACTATCCTTAGTAGCAGACAAACAGTTGTTTTCAAAAAAGTCAAATTTTTACCTTTTAATTTGCTTGATTTAGGAATGGTAAAATTTTGGAAAGAAAAATACTCCAATGTTATCATGATTCCAATAAATAAGGATATTGTATACCGTTCTTATTGTTGATTTTATATTATACCAATGTGTTGTTGCATATGTAAACAAAGTGTGTGCGCCCATACTAGCTTCTGGTATAAAATAATATATTTCCGAGACTGATCAAAAATGGTGGTTCTTGGAAAATGGCAGTGGGGAATACATGTATGTTATATCATATTCATGTCGATCAGTCACTGTAAAGTAAATGAATGTGAATTTTCATATAAAAATGCTCTAAAACTTCAGTCTCTGAATTCAGATAAAAAGCCACCAAAATGCAGGACTTTACCTTTCATTTTCAAAATTTTCTGGAGGGAGGACCTCCAAACCCCCGATTGCAGGAAGGGGACAACACCTCCCCCACCTACCTTTTTCGCCACTTCGTTTCTCAATAACAATCGTTGATGGGAAAATTCGCACCCCCCTTTTTAAAACTCTGGCTACGGGCCTGATATTTTTATACATCAAGATAACTCTAACATTACATTTACACATATCATTTATCCAATTATGTAAACATATAGTGGCACTGTTGAACCACTTTGTGATCTGGAAAGTTCCAAAAATACTAATATTATGTTAATCTCAAACAAAGTACACACCCGTTAAGACATAAGAGTAATTTAAAGTTATTGCATTTGATAATAACATCTAAAACACAGATATGCTGAACAATGGGTCTAGTTATGATGATGCCACATACAATAGTATGTGTTTGCACCATCCCTACTTATACAAATTGGGCTATTCTCTCTTTCTCTCTTTCTTTTTTAACATGAACAACAACAATAAAATAATATATCATCTTCATAGTAGTTTATCAGTATAATATAATGTATATGTGACTCTTAATGCAAATGAAATTTAAGTACTTTTGGATGTAATTATCCCTTTTTCTCTCATATATTTCCTTTCATGAAATTTTGAATTGTTAAATTATACATAATAAACCCTATGTCAGGGTCGTCCGCTGTACAATTTCTTGAATCCAAAACGGATTGACCTACATGTTTTTGCAAGTTAGGCAATTTCGGCCAATCAGCGCCATCGACTCAAAAAACAGTCAACTAATGGAAACACAGCTTTCTTAGCATTGTTGTATATGCACAAAATTAATTTCGAGTGTTTCGTTTATTACGCTTTTTAACAGTTATACGTAGAGATATTTTTAAACGATTAGATTTTTATTAAAGCACCTCACCAACACTGCAAAGTACCCTGATTTATTCATGGTCTAGCCCAGTAAAATCGGGCTAACCATATGGTCGTATACAACCTTTTTAACCGCAGTTATTATGTTAAGCAGTGTGCTCGGGCAATGTTTTTTAACCGAAGTCCCGAGGGTAAACAACCCCATTAGTCAGACTTATATGGCTAAATCTTGATACACATGGGCAGATTATGTTTCTTAAAATGTATTTAACTAATTTGAATCTGGGTCACGATCGTCCTAAACTTTAAAACAAGACCAAATATCAGAAAATAACTCGTTCCCTTTCGTATTGAATGCTACCTTATAAGGCCATTAAAAGTACATTTCGCGTTTGGATTGTGTTCGAATGTAGACTGGAAAGCAACGACCATTGAAGGGATAAAGGTTTATAAGACAAAAGCGAACGAATAACGGTGAATATAACAAAGCCGTATTTTCCGGGAAGGATGCATCATGTCCAGATTTGGCATTTACTTCCTCATATTTACACGTTTCCTTGACATTTATTATTGTATGGTCTGATTTTATTTAACAGAGAGTGTCCGAAAAAAACGAGGTATAATTATTTTGAACTCGTCACGCCGTCTCCACATGAACTTTTTATAAATTATTTTTAAGTACATGATAACTGATAATGTTAAAATGCAAAGATAGCACTGATTCAATCTTACATATACACTCAACCATTGCGACCAATTTATCCGATTAAATGAAAGTGGTCTCGACAAGTCAACGTTAGATGATTCGACGTATAATAGGGCCACACTGTTCTATTTGATTGTAATGATTTAATAAATAATAGATTAAAGAGGTTTAATCTTAAACAAAAAATAATTACATGGCACTTGTCTTGAATACCATCGAAAAAATGTACACTATATAAAAAACTAAAAAATATTCGTAAAAAAAGACAATATGATTAGGATATTGAATAATGTATGGCCCATAATAAATGTAGCAAATGTATTGTGAAGGCCAATTGGAGAGTTCAGACACAAGTCACATAAGCGGAAATATAACAAAAATTACTATCACAAAATAACCCGCTAACGTTACCACCTAATCAAAAAGCAGAGTTGTCATCAGTTGCTCTATGCTAAGTGCGTGATTCACAAGAAAATTGCCAAAACAGAAGAAATACATAAACAGTTGTGTTCAATATATATTTATTTCCATACATGCAATACAACATACAAACAATAGATCATATCTTGATATACGTTCAAACATTTGTGCTCTATTTTACAGTATTATGATATATGCCATATCATCACATACTATATTACCTTTAGCATTGAAATATTCAAAACAGTATTTACTAAAGGTAAACATTGATGAAGATTTAAGATCGATGATTGAAAAGTTATATTGAACAAATATTTGGTGAAGCAAGTTTATATCTGATAATGAACAATTATGGTGAATACTATCGTTGAAATACATATACATTTTAATGCAAAGGTCACAGACTGATAAACAAAACAAATAGGAATTATAATTGCATCACCGCTCCGAAAGTAAAAATTTTGTCTATATTCAGCGTAAAAATGTAACGACAATACATACCGCCCATTAAACATACCCAAACAGGACTAATATAATTACATACGCGCAAGGAGTTCATGCCAATCATGCAATAAGGACATTGGTGTTTTCCAAAAAGTGGTATTGCATGTAACGTGTCAAGTTGAACAGTTTAGCTTTTCATTCCTTGGTACCTTACGGTGATTATGCTAACTGTCATACAACACCACACGAATATATAATGTAAGAATATTTACATTAACAATTAATCATATTTTTTAAATTGAAAATTATCATTAACTAGGAAGCAACTATTAATTTTCATAAAAGTTACTTGAACTATGTTCTTGCCACATTAACTCAAAAATATCAAAATCGCGTTTTCAAAAAAAGAGTTTCACACGTGTATGGCTCAAGTTATATTTATGTTTACTTATATGACGTATATTTACATTATATTTAGAATATATATAGATGAAAAACAACACAGTCATTAAATTTTCGAAGTAAAACATTAATGCTTCATGTTTTTACAGTATGCTTATTAGAGAATGTAAAATTGTGTTTGAGAACAAAACTAAAATGCACTCTAGAAATATCTCACAAACAAACAACTAGAGAATGACAACGAGCGTTTGAACGATATCTAAAGAAGCCAAACAAATCCTCATATCCGCACAAATTATTTTACCAAAAAAATCTTAAACAGGATAATATCGGAAAAAAGTCTAAGTCTACAAAACGGTGACCTTGCAGTTAAAATCTCCTCGATTTCCGCAAGGTTTCGCATATTACAGATATCAGTGTTGTCGATATATTCGAATAATTGTTAACGTTATCATGCTCATGCTCGCGAAATATTAATAAAACTTAATAAGAATAATATATAAATATAAAAAATAGCACACTATTTTACTTATGGCTCATTAAAAAAATGTCTGGGATGTCAAAATAATTAAGGAATTATTTCCGGATTGTCAAAATAACGAACGAACGATTGTCCGTGTTGTCAAAACAACGTAGGAACGAACGTCCATCTGTGTCAAAATTAGCGTAGGAACGAATGTCCGTCATTCATTTAATAATTATGATTAAACTGGCTAATATCTAAAAAACAAAAAATAATAATATCGGAAAAAAATGTTCGAGGCACGATTGCTTCGTTAGTTTCCTAGAATGTCATTTCAATGTTTTATTATTATTATTATTATTATTTTTATTATTATTATTATTATTATTATTATTATTATATTTATTTTTTATAGGTGTATGTCAGAAAACAATGCTGTCAAAACATGTAAATTAGAACAGAATAACTAACATATTGCAAACAATGGAAACAGCAAACATGGTAAAATGACAGTGATTTTAAAAAGGCTAATGGTTGAAACAAACACGTCGATTGTTAAATTATGAATACATATGCGGCTAAACAAATGAATAAACTAGAAATATGCTCGAAAGAAAGTAATACCCCCGATTTGTGACCTTACGTCTTTGACACTATATATTACACGGCGTGAAACTTTCAGTAATGCTCCGGACGAAATTTAAGGGAAACATTACCAAAGGGAAATAACTCTTAATGAAAAATACTTAAACATTTCGTTACAAGATGATACCCCTTTAAGTTGTCGAGATATCCTCTGTACAAAATATATCTTCAAAAAGAGCACTAGATTGAGAAAGTCAAGGGTCATAATTCCAAAGCACCTAGTGTCATCGGATGAAAACTTGTACCGACTGACTGACGTAATGGGGGGCAGTGCGAAAACTATAGTCTTCCCTTATGGAACATACAGAATACAAAATAGTTATGCAGATTGTGTACATTATACAGTGCTATTGTGCTCGATTATATACACTTTAATTTAATTTTTGTGATTCCTTGGTACAATATGAAACCTTATCGTCCATATAAAACAGTCTTCTCGTAGTTTTATAAACAAGTATATAAGGTGCATTAAAAACGATAAGTAGTACCAGGACACACATGCATATAAGTCAACGTCAAATCATTTAAATATATAAATATTTGAATTGGTTGCGTTTGATAGACCTTAAACGTGTCAAACACATACTTTTTTACCTTTAAATACGAATATCACTAATACTTTTTTGTTCTTTTAAAATATGTACTAATATTATAACATGTTTTGTTTTCATAGGGTTCACATGATTGGCTATTAGCATGATAATCATTAATCAAAATGACCAAACGTCATCATCAAATAAAATAACTTCCTTTATTAACCGTAAGGGTTTATCAAATGTTTTGGTAAGAGTATCGTTTGTTCTTTCATGCTGAAAAGCATGACAGAAAAAGATGTGCCAGCCGTCGTCATCTCCAACCATATGTTATTGAACATGTCGTTGGAATTCAAAATACGCTTGCAGAATTTCGCTCACTGCTTGAAACAAAGTTCATAAACTAATTAAAGAAATGAGTTAATTAAAGTTTATTTAGCGAGGCTTCAAAAACGTTAACCATGAGTCTTTGTTAGTGGTATACATATTTGTGCCGAGCAAATAAATGTATTTGTATTCGACATTTACACATGGCATTTTATTGATCGTGCAATACTCTCCAAA
The DNA here is from genome assembly GCF_020536995.1 of Dreissena polymorpha. Classification (NCBI taxonomy): domain Eukaryota; kingdom Metazoa; phylum Mollusca; class Bivalvia; order Myida; family Dreissenidae; genus Dreissena; species Dreissena polymorpha. The sequence goes on along the minus strand of NC_068362.1, from coordinate 80,048,112 downwards.
TATTCGGTCTTTATTTTAAACATAACAATACAAAGCAGCACCCCCCCCACCAATTGTTAACAAAAAACAAACCAACGAACGAGCACAATTAACACCAATTGACGTCATGTTAATAAAAAGAATTATATGCTAATAATGAGCGTGCCAATTGTAGCCTGAATATGCTTAAACCAAGGGTTTAATTCATCGGGTGTGTATTTCGATAAAGCACGCCTGATTTTGGGGGCACATATTTATATATGCAAACCTTAAATGTTAATTCGCATTGAGGACTTTAAACATTGACTCATACTGAGTTCAATCTTTGTAAAAATATGCCTTTTCTGAATCAATACTTGTATATGTACCCTATTTGACAATATGGTACATTTTGTTTACGGACATATTGTTTTTTCTATCTTGACTGTCATTCTCCAACAGTTCGAGTCTCGTAATTTGTAATACTTTCGTCATTTGTCTCCTCTGTGTTGTCATGTTCCTCCTCTTCGGCCGTTGTGTACTTTGTCTCCGATATAGCGGCATTGTCCAGCAAATTGCGTCCTTACTGGAGTTTTGATCTCAGTTATTAGGCCAAATACATGAAATGGTGCTGGGGACATGGAGATGGCTTCTCGCAAACCAGTGTACAGATACATATCTGCCATCTGTGGATTCATTTGACTACAATATAGGAATAATGCAACTCATGAGGTATCACTAGAAAAGAAAACGTTTCGTTTTTAAGCAAGCCTGTTATTAATTTCCAGCTTCATATTGCAGTAAGAAAAGCAGAACACCAAGCCTAAATTAATACAATCTGTTGCACATTCTTGAACCGGACAATGAAAGCAATTTGGGTTAAAATGGTTTCAAGGCATTTACATCTAGCACTTAACCGTGAGAAAATTCAGCAATCATTTTTCAAAATGTTGTCTATTACATCAGCTGTAGTATTATGATAAATTTAACTAACTTATGATGCTTCCGATTAATGGGCATGTTATATTCAATTGCTCTTAGACAAGTTACCATAATACGGTTGGCAATCCAAAAAGGATCAGGAAGACCTTACCTTGTATTTAAAACTTTCGTAAGTAAGATCTTATCTTAAGTTATTCTTAACAATTACGCATCTAGATCAAACGCTGTACAAGAAAATGAATGCAATTTAATGTATCATGTATATTTTAACAAATGCGTCAACCTAGAAGCATCAATTTAAATGGTACAACACACCTGGAGAGACTCGTTTATCTGTGTCGCCTCGTGCTTGGTAATGGCATGACGATGTTATCGCCATGAGCGTCGTCGGGCAAGACTTCATACTGGACGCTATTGTTGTCATGAAATTCTACAAATAATATATACAACTGCCATTGAATGCGTTTAGATATTATCAACATACATGTTAATACCTCTTTTTTTAATATTGTAAATGAAACTATGTATACGTTTTTCAATGCAACAACTTGCGTATGCCTCCGTACACACCACGAGACACATTATGTGAAGCATATATTTATTAAGAAATGACGTACGGATTACTGTTTACTAATAGAACTTGGTAATTGAATGATATGAAGCACTCACCTTGTGGACTAGCCGATGGGCGAAGTTCGATTCTAAACATAAAATAACGTAGTTATCAATATTTTGTATACTATATACTGTTATCGATAATGGTGATTTGAGTACATGTTTTTCATTTTATGTTCTCACTTAAGTTATACTATTTAAAATAATATTTTCGAAATGAATGTTCTTACTGTTGAATGGTTTTCAGAGCCCTCTTTCTAAGTTGAATAAAAAATGCCGATGACTTCTGAACATTTATTTTCACGAAAATTATGCTCAGAAAATAAAATGGCTTGTCAAATTTAATTAACAGTTACATTTAATTTACTTTTAGGTCTGAAACGATACAGCCGTGTTTTGTGTCTGGTTTTGTTTGGATTTAAACGTAATGATCAAATAGTCCTTTTGAGCTCATATTTTGCGTCATGTTTTTTCACGACTGCAATTTAGTACAGCTTGTTTTGTGTTGCTGTTTTTTATGAAATATTTAATGGAAACGTAAATGCTCATTATATTTTTTTTTTTAATCGTTAAATGTTACACATATTATTGAAGAGAACAACAACGGGGACCGTGTGCGCAGAGACAAACATATTAATGACTATCAAGTAAAAATACACCGCAATATGATTCAGAAAACTAGCAATTATTCTTTAATTAGCCTCAATAAAGTCTATATGTACAGGAAGTGCTTTCCGCTGGGCCACCATGAGGCACTGTTCGTGACCTGCAATGCGGAAAAGGACTCGCCGACCACCTTCATCGGCGTGTATGATGCCGGCAGACTGGAATACCGCGCCGTCAGAGAACTGCTATGACGACGGGTTGTATTTTGCTCTTTGCTTATTTTATTTGCATTGGTTTCATTTTCTTCAATTAATTACGACAACATATACTAATGACGTTTATGGGCTTAATCCATGTGCGTTAAGTGTTGTCCCAGATTAGCATATGTGGACTGAAAAGGCTAATTATGGGAGAACACTTTACGAACATGAAATAAACCCCGTTTTGGCCATAACGATGCTCATATAGATAACTCATGAATATCATATTTGTGTTCAAAAAAATTACTTATTAAGTTAATTTTATGTAAATAGTCTAATTGCAATTGATACGTTCGTATGCTTGTAATATGTCGCATTTCCCTGAAAGTTATTCGATCCTTAAGATCCTAAAGTTAATGATAAAGCTGTTAGTCAAATTAAGGAAAAACATAAAAAATATCAAAATATTGTTTGACATTCTTGTAAACTTTATCAAAACAGGAGGTGATCGGCAATAAGCACGCATTGTTTGACGAAGCAGACGACAGATCAGTGGTCATGGAAATGAACCGGAAGTTGCACATGTTAAACCTTGAAAAGATGGACGTCTGTGTCGTGTTTCCGGGTATTGTCTCGAGACCGAGGGTTCGTATTGTGACCAAACGGAAGCGTAATTACAAATGGACGATCTCGTGTTTACATTTAGCTATTGAACTTCGTTCTAAGAAAACGGGGCTTACTACAAGACTTTCTTTAAAAGAAAAATATCATACCCTAATGTGTGCGGACTTCTCATGCTAATCTGGTACTGCAATTTACGCCCGTGCAGTAAGTCCCGTTTCCCCAGTGCGAGGCTAAATTTATGTTTAAGAGGAGTCGCCAGTTTTCAGAATATCGCAACTACCGCCAAGCGAGGTACCTCACTTGTGAATAATTAACTTCCGAACAATAAATATGAACTTCTATGTTTTGAATCATTGTGCAGCCAGTCCCGAGCTCCTCGAATCTGGGACCAATGCTTCTTGGGCTGAGTTAAAAGGTCTGCTACATAACGTATCGTCTTGACGCCACAAAAGGTGTGATTTCGCACCACTACTCAAGTTATTGTCAGATATCAGAGACTTTTCCATGACATTCCTTTATATCAGATGGTGTTGTTTATTTCGCTGTTTTTAATAACAGTAACAGTGATAATAGTGTTTATGTATGTGCACGTAACCTATTGCATGGTAAAATCCAGAACATTCAACAGAGCTTAAGTAGGAAATAACGCACATCATTTGATGTTTGTCGTAAACTAGAAATGTGTCACATACACATTGATGCCCCCAAAACCATGTTTGACCTCACTAGACAATGCCAGTTTATATTCTACAGTAGACACAAAAAGCAATAACCATTACAGAGGGGGAAATCACGTGGTAATCAAGATGGCGACGTCAATGCCGAGACAGTTATTTTTCGCCGTTGTATACCCTTTATTACTTTTGTTTAATTTTTAAATGACGCTCACTTTCCAGCCATATCAATAAACAGGTGATTATCGTAAAATTTATATCAAAAATCGGTTTATTTCTCAACATACTCCCCGCGAACTTTCTTAGTGGAGCTATGAACTTTCGCCGCGCGTAAAGTCCAGATATAGAGCGAATTTTAATACGAAATATACGCTTGTATCTATACAAACTGATATGGCTTGAAAGTAAGAGGCGTTGAAACATGAAATTAAGAAATTAATTTTTGAGAGCGATCCACCCATTAAAAAGGAGTTGAAAACACAAAACATGCGACTCTAATTTATAATACATACAACAGAAAGGGCCATTATTCTTCCATAAATCGTTGCTGCACAAATAAAATTCTTTACAATAATTTAAACATTTAGGTCACAGGTGGTTAGCATGTAGCTATGATATTAATTAGTGAAAACATCATTTTGAATGATAAATAATCATATTATAACGAAAAATTAACTTTTCTTGAAAAAAAATCACTATCAAATATATATATAACAAAATCACCCCAAAAACGGGGTACATCGCTTTGAACAGCCATATCTTCATCAATTGTGCAGCGATTTTCACGATCTTGGTCTTATTCAACGCATAAATGAATTTCCTTTCTGTGTATGTCTTGCAATATTGATACAATGCTGGGTCAACTTTTAAGAAATAACACGATACACAACTCGTATGACCCAGTTGACAATGATCATGCAGTCTTTATGAATGAAATCTCCAGTTGTAAAGACACACCTCCGCATTGGACCAATAAATCACTCGTGTGCTTAAAATGTCAGTTAGTTGAAATGTATGTAAACAAAGGTTTCAAACGGCGCTGGACAGTTAGTCTTGATGCAAAATGTAACGACAAGAACGGTAATAATGTTTTTTCATACGTTTTATTGAATTATGGTATCGAGGTACATGAACTTTGTAGGGAAGTTGCCCTTTACTCCGTGAAGATTTCAGTCTTAAACCTTTCTGCCCACTTAATCTATGACGTCATTCTTCAATTGTAGAACTCCTCGTGACGTCACGTGGTGGCAAGAACGTGAAACTGTACAACGTCACAAAAGGCTGCGTTGACGCCATAATAAAAACTGAACACACCAAGGATATCAACGAAGTTGTGGTCAGTCCTGAACAAGTTAAGAAGCAAGCACAAAACGTCATAAAACTTTATTGCATTTTTTTTTAATTTATTGATGTACAATTACATTCGCAACTGATATCCGCGTGTTGTGTTCATATATATATACGGCCATTCCCCCATACCCTTGAAATTCCCTTCATTGAACTACTCGACTAATTAGTTTTATAAAGTAATATATAGATGCCTCTAAATAGACCAGCAAAGATCGATGCCATTCAAGTATCAATATGACCTATTGTGGGTGTACATCTCTTAATTTTTTTTTAGATTTACAGAAATTTAATTATTTCTTTTTGCATACATTTTATTTTTGCTATATAGTATTATATACATTCATGTACAATTCTTGTAAAAATCGTGCAACATACATAGCAACTCATAAACACGTGCATGTAGGGTGTGTATAGCCATAGAAGTAGTAATCCAAAATTTACATACAACACATGTTTCAAATTCAAATTCGGAAAAATGGAAAGAAAAACAAAAAACACTGTTTATACTTCATAGATTAAAGATTCACATTAATGTGTACATCTCAGTTGTCAGTTATACAAATAATATATTGTATGTCGTGGCGTATATGCATTAATCCCATTTTAATCTGAACGAGATTCCAATGTATGTTTCGGAAAAGGATCGATTTAAGCTGTGTGGCACAGAGACACAGGCGAAGTACGAGAAAGTTAAAAGTGACGAAAGTACGAGCATGGAAGGGGTCTATAGTCTCGATGACGACCGCATCATAACAACGTGCTTCGACAATGTCGTCCGTGTGTTCGATGTCAAAACAGGTTCGGCTGTTACTGAATTGGAAACAAACACTCTACGAAATACCATATTATGACACATGAATTAACATTTCGCAAGTTTGCTCATCGGTTACAATGATCAATTCTTTAAATATAAATTCCATTAACAAAAAAGAGTTACATTTACAATTTAAAAAAATACTAGAATGCATTTATTAAATACGATATTTTGTTTGATACTTGATTAACATTTATGTTAGCTTTTGTTCGTAATAATCTGTATTTAGTCAATGTCTTTCTTTCATAACATAATTTTCGCACTTCGAGTAAAGGCACTGACCAAGATGTCCAAACGGGAGTCATAAATTGAAAACATGATATTTAAAAAAGATGTAAAAACAGTCATTAAAGAATGAATACATGATATTCATTCATGTACAATAAAGTGCCTTTTAAAACAATATTATAAATGTCGTTTCCTTTATGGAAAATCGTCGATCGAGAAATTGATAATGAGTATTAATGCCAAATAATGCAAATAATTTGCAATATCCATCAATACGACCAGGCAATTTACTCCACAAGACGTCAGTGACGTTAGCGCTGTGTGACGTCACATCAAACTTCCTGATGTACGGCTCGCATGCGGAGGAGAGCAGTATCTTTCTGTGGGACAATGTCACGAGCTCCAGGATCGCCACCTTCACACTGGGCGAGGGGGTGAGAACGCCGCCATGTGTAGGTCAGGTGAACGACAACGGCGTTGGTTGACTAAAGACAAATCTTTGCGTCCAGAATGCAAACAGAAGAGATCTTCATAGCCGCTTCATGTGATAGTTGGCTGTATGCCATATGCAGCTAGTACAATCGCTCTGTCTGGTTAGGAGCGCTCAGTACGCTGATGAGACCAAGAAACCTTGCATTATATAGATAAATGACAAGTTTGACGTCGAACACGACACCCATACTTCACTGGCTTTGCATAGCTATCGTCAGACTATCGAATGAATAAGTAATAGCCAGATTATACGTGAATGTATGCAGGTCTCGTCAAATATCCGAGTATGTTATGAACTATATTTATTATCTTCATTTTGAATCGGCTACGACAATCAACGGTTTAACCGGAATATTCATGAGGACAAAATTAAATAATAAAACAAGTATAATAAACAGTAAGAGAATTTGAAAACATCACTGTCATAAACCGGTTTTTGTAGATTTTGCTATACCGTTTATCTTTTTACACTTTAGTTATATTGTGCTACAAAATATAACATGTTTTGCAACAGTTTTTTGTGTGAATTAAATTTTTAAAAATGAAAGTTTTGTGTTTAAACTAATGCAGTCCTCTGCTTTATTTTGAAATTAAACTGGAAATTTAATGCCGAGCACCAATACAATGTATTGATTATTTGGATTACTGAAGTGAAGTATTATATTTGAATGCAATAATACGTGTATTTTCCTTATTTGTGTTGCATTTGTTTTTATATTAAATAGTAGTATTGGTACTAAAACAAATATTCGAAACACATGATAAATGTATATAATGATAGCTTTGTTAAAATCTTGTCCTTTTTCCTGATGCATTGACTTAGCAGATAAATAAAATAAACATTGTTTGAAGTCTTCCAGAATAAGGCGACGCTAACATGTCAAATCAATTCATAACTGGGTATTTAAATTCTTTTAAAAAGATGTTTTGGACATGCCGGTATTTCAAAAGCTACAGAATTAAATATTCTAAATTGTTGACAGATACATTCACATTTGAAGTACAAATTCAATGAAAATGAAAAATAATGTAAAAAATATCAAGAATTAATCTAGCGGTCGCTATTTTCATATACAGGAAGCTATCTTGTATTTATAAAATATGTATAGATTGATACTAACACGCACTACTTCAAATCTTAGATAAGAAAACAAATATCAACAAGACGTGTATTGTTTTATTGCAACTTCGAAGCGGTCCAAATAATTATAATGTACGCATCAGCCTTGCTCTGAGAAAACAGGCTAAATGCACGAGCGCAGAGTGTCGTCCAAGATTAGCCTTTGCAGTTAGTTTTCATGGTAGTTTTTTGTTTGAAAGAAGTGTCTTCTTGGTGAAAATCCGAATAATGCTAAACGTGTCGTCCCAAATTAGACTGAATAAGGATACACAATAATCGTTCATGGAACGTGATGAAAAGAAGATGAGAAGCGCTTGATAATAGGTTTGAATTATTAAATAGTGTGTGCAATGCGATGGTATATGAGCCACATTATGCGAAAATGGGTCTAATGCCGTTTGCAAACACCGTTGTTCCAGACCAGCGAGCGAAATCGCGAAGTCAGGAGAAATGCTGTTCGCTACAAAGTCACGCAAGGTTTCGTGGCCTAATTAGCGAACAGGATAGCTTCAGACCAACTTCTCCACGGTTGCAAGACGCGGGCCATATTGTTTGAAGCAAGCAAGAAAGAATAACAAATACGTTTGAGAGTAATTCAAATATGTTTATTAGGGTTGTAAACATGACAATAGTATTGACGCAATAATTAAATATGCCAACATTCTGCCGAAATGGGTTGTTAAAATACACTCAAAGCATGTTTTATAATGAAAATTAATGTAAGAACGCTTAATTTACTCATTTATATGAAGACTTATGTTCATTGTATTATTACACTCGTACGACTCATCAGTTAAAGAGAGGGTGTATTCAAATAACTATGTTTGTCGTCGGTCGGCATAAAATGTTTTTGGGTGTAACCACTACTAAATTGTTTCAGCGATAGTATATAAACAAATACGTCTCCGTATGCTGCTTATAAGTGCAAAATCTGCTCTCCTGTGATTCACACATTCCTGAGTTAATCGCCATTGAATATAACTATTAAAGTGGTACAGGAGAATATCTCACATAATTGTACAAAGCTCTAGTTGGTTGTAAGCCATACTGAGCACACGGATCAGCTATTGAGGTCAATCACAGGCAGACACAGCCGCTTGTCACAGTCAACAGTTAACATTTATTAATATTTTAATATAATATTTAATATATTAATATTGCTGGGCCAAGTGTGATGTTGAGCGCTCTAAAACCGGTTTAAACCCCCAATTCTTTACATTGACCGTTCCAAGAAGGTGACCCAGCTTTGTTCTTATATGTGTTTATGTTGTTTTGTATTGTGCTGTTTTGTACTGTTTAGGCAATTGGTCACTTGCCTTAAATAAAGGACCAACTAATTGTATATAATGAGAATGCAATACTGCTCCAGCAGCTGGAGTTTCACTTCTTAATATTATATGGAACATTTTCTCGTCAAAAACCTCTTCCTGAATATTAACCATACAAATTTAAAGAAAAAAAGTATTGTTTTTCTCCAATGGCAAGTTCACTGTATACATATGCTTTTTTTATCCGATCATCACTTGTGCAATAAAACATAGTTTATTTTTCATTATTTCCATAAAGTTTCTCTTAATAATATTTGAAACAAAATGTGTCAATACAATGTGTAGATTAAAAAGAAATAAAAAAATACTTGCAATTTATTAATAATTCTCACTCTTTAGTGCTTGCTGTCGGTACAGTTTCTATTTACTTTTAAGACAGTACAATGGTCCATATTGGGCTTGGAATTTGCATACGCATTACATGTCAACGATATGTAAGGGATAATTGCGAAAAAAAAACAAACAATTGAATTTTGCGTCAAAGCACACCTTTTTCTCGTTTGAAAGCAATAATCTGTCAAAGTTTTAACTTCTCATATGCATGGTATCTTGCATACCCGAACATATAAGCAAAAAAGGCGTGCTTAATAATTACAACAAAACTGTGTTTAAATTCCTTGCAGCCATTATCTGTTAAAATGTCCCTTTAAAGCTGTCTTCTTGTTGTCACACGAGACACTGTCGAAAGTAATTACAAGTGCATACTTGACTCCCGTAGTGGCAATATAAAATAAATTGAAGACCAGCCCACTGATAAACAGGTTGTTTTGAGTTCATCTCCTCTTTTGTATTATATTGAAGGCAGTGAAACAGGGGTTGCACTTGCCATCTTAAAAGTGTTTCATGTTTCCGATTTGAGGTACTTAAGACTACATCTATCTCTGCAGTCTAAAATATATTCTGAGTGTCAGCCAGTGTATCACGCTCTATTGTCATGATTATAGGGTGACCGACTCTATGATCAAGGACGAGAGATCTGCACAAAAAACTGTTTCTATGTGTCTTATTTGACGAACAAGGGTTTATATTGCTATTTTGTTCTTCCTGTTGTTATTATCAACCGAACAAAAATATTCTTTTCTTTACAAAATCAACAATTCTCTTTCTACCTTGTTATTCCATAATTAATTTACTTGATTGTTTGCGACAGTTTTGAAGTGTTTTATTATCCCATTGGGTTAACATAATATTGGACACAACGTACTCCATCTGAAATATGTATCCCATGGTTTATATATATATATATATATATATATATATATATATATATATATATATATATATATATATATATATATATATATATATATATATATATATATATATATATATATATATATAAACCATGGAATATATTTATTTATTTATTTATTTATTTATTTATATATACACCTTTTGCTGGATAATCAATGTGCATTGTGTGGAAACGTGTTAATCAGACTCATTAAGTCATAAACGATTTATTGCTCCCTGAGCCTGGGTATTGAAGGAATGCAATTGGGTACATGAACTTCGCAAATATAATTTCCCCATGTAAACCTCAGTTAACATTTAATAAACAGTCCCACATATGTTAAACTCTAGAGTTGTTGTAGTTTTTATCTCGTTAACTTGTTATCAGAAAGGAAAGAGCGGCTGTATACATGTGTGTGCTTAATGAGTTGTTTGTGTGGATTTACATTTTGTAACATTAAACAAGTAAAGCTATAAATATGTATGCAAATGTGAAATATAGAAGTTATTGAAGATTTTCTGAAGAAGTGTGATAAGCATAAGAGTGAAACTATTGATAAGTTTCGTGAAGACCATAGTCAGCTGTGCTGCACTTTATGTGCTGATCAAAGCCACAGGTATTTCAGATATTTTCGTTTATTGAGAATCTCCAATCTGGTTTGAAAGCGTTTGAGCCTGCTTTAAGAGAAGAGAACAAACGCTTGGTTGGTAGTAAGGTGGCGATCGGGTAACCGGGGTGTAGGATGAAAATTTTTCTTTAAAAATTTGCATTGAACGTTTTGAATTCTTGTCATGTATATTTTATAGGGATGTGATGAATACTGAAAATGGTATCCGAATACTCCCTTTTCATTATTCGAATATAATATACCAGTGATTTAAATGTCCGACTTAACGAACATCCGGAGCAACATACTCCTGATTTCCACAAATACCACTATACATCGTATCTTCTATGCAGCTTTGAAAAAGGGGGATAGGTTTATCATTGTTGAAAAAAAAATTTTGATTAAGTTCTTCATTTTCACTTGATTCATTTTATTTTCATAAGTTAAAAGATAAAACCGGCAAAAATTAGCCATAATTCTCATTTATTTAAATTCTTAACTAAATTAATTCGGATTACTTCCACTAAATAATACTTGTGTTTTTTTTCGGATTGTGTCACACGGGCACCACGACGATGTCAAAACTATGATATTACTTTGATAACAAAATTATATTCATTATTTGCACTGTAAAGTAAGCATAAATAACACCGCTGTGCACAATTTGTTTTATTTTCAATAAGAAAACGTAGCAACAACATACTGATACAACATTGAGACAACCATTTATATATATTAAATAAATATATAATATTATTTAATAAACTATGCGATCTAGCTTATACTATGAATCAATAGGCTTATCATTGTTGATATTTTTTTTTCAAAATAATACATGAAGTACATACCAGAAAAGAAACCTATCTTTCACATTAATAACAGTAAAGGGACGAGTCGTTATACTTATGCGGCGAGGTATTATAAACGTTTCAGTTTCGGTTTCAGTATACTGACAGAATCAGCACATACTTGCATTTGGCCGCATACTAAACTCATACATGTATACCAATAGGCGATCACACAAATGAAATACTAAACAAACCGTTTCACATTCATATATAATAACATTTATGCATAAATATCTAAATTTTAGATGGGGCGAGACGTTCAGTGGGGAAACTTTAAGGGGGCGAGTCGCTATACATTCGACAATTTAACATGCAAAGGAATTTCATATCGGGGCGTTGAATATACATGTGTACCAATAGACGATCACACAAATGAAATACTAAACAAACCATTTTACATTCATATATAAAAACATTAATACATGAATATCTTAATTTACGATGGGGCGAGACGTTCAGTGGGGAACCTTTAAAGAGGCGAGTCGTTATACATTCGACAATTTTCCTGCAAAGGAATTCAATACTGGGGCGTTGAATATACATGTATACCAATAGACGATCACACAACTGAATTACTAAACACACCATTTTACATTCATATATAATAACATTTATACATAAATATCTTAATTGTGGATGGGGCGAGACGTTCAGTGGGGAACCTTTAAGGAGGCGAGTCGCTATACATTCGAAAATTTTACCTGCAAAGGTATTCAATACTGGGGCGTTGAATATAGCAAACGATGAAACTCCAGAATTTCTATCTGGTGAGGAATTCTTGTTCTTATCAATTACTTTTATAACATAAAAACTAACTTGATACAAAAACTGTGATCACCGGTTGTAACGTTCAATGCAAAGCATTGCGGTTTAAAAAAGGTCCGGAGCTTGCCGAGCCTAAAAGTGAAGACCACACTTTTACCTCTCGACGTTTAAGGCTTTATCTTCTTTATATATATTGTTGATGCCAAACTCAATATAATAAATACATACATTTCCCAAAATACCAGTGATTAGTTGTGATAGTTTCATCCATTTCGATTAATGATTTTCCACGTTTGATACGTGTATTGTTTATTGTGTTTGTATATATTGCACAACGTGTTTTTAGAATCATACGCCACAACATATTAAACAGATATCGTCGTAATGTCCGCACTCGAATATTTATACATGAATTAATACCCGTATCATGTATTAAACGAAAATGTGACCATTTTACCGTTCGACTTTTAAGGCTAAATCATCTTCGTATGTATTGTTACTATACTATTAATGCATACAAATAATACATGCGGTGTAAATACAATACAATCTTATGATAAAATATGATCCAAATAGTTGACTTGATACATGAAATAATAATACAACAATAAAAAACAATAATGACAGACAGTGGGTGTAACTTTTTATTTTAGTGATTTGTGAATGAACCTGTTATGTAGAATAATGAAGAATACATTATACAATATTTTAGTATTTAAAAGGGGCATAAAAGTAAGAATCAAATAATAATTGTGATAATTACGTATTTAAATACATCTTATTTACAAAGATTTGCAAATATGTCATTGAATCACATTCTTGTTTTGCATAACAAAGAGGCTAACACAATTTAATATGTGTACAACTTACTTCCTTGATATATTATCACTGAACTCATGAAGTGTGTTGCTTGGAACTTGATAAGTGTTTTAAAGGTTTCACATCATAATTTTTGGGTAAGAAAGACAATATAAAAATGCTTTTTTGTGCTTACAAATGTTCAACCATCACCTCTTTCTAACAGCTGAAATTTGTAAGATGTTACTGAATGAATGAATTGTGCATGTCTGTTGTTGACACTTTTCTGAAGATAATGTTACTCTTGAACAAATATGTCTTCTCTTTATTGTGAGATGTTTTTCCACAAATCAAATACTTTATATTCTGAAAATAAACAGCTAACATTTTCAGCTAATTAATGTGTGTGACATTATGTGTTTCATTATAGGCGTATTGTTCAGACAACAATGTACTTCAATGCCATGTTACTAGAGTTGTAAAGGCGCAGGCAGACCGTACTTATTCTGACTGTTGCCGCATTTTGATACTAGGCAATATACATTTTATTCCGTGTTTAGCGACAATGTCGGAATCGAACTTTTTATGCCTTGAAAAAAGAGTTTAAAAGGATATAACAATTCATTAAATAACTCATCTGCAGGCAACACCAGCGCTATTCCTCGAAAACCTTTCATTCATAATGAGTTATAAGGTGCTCTCCGGATTTCCACAATTTTGGAAAAAAATCCAGCTACACCATATTAGGTAACAACACTTAAAAGTGTCAGTTATCAAACCCAGATAAGTCCGTGTCATAAAAATCGAAATTATCCGGATTAAATGCAATATTTGTATTTTTACATGTTACACCCACATCTAAATAATATTGATTTTAAATATCGGATGTTTTTGCCTGTGATTTGTTTAAATGATGCAAAGTCTTAGGTAATGAAGGTATAAGTTCGATATTTTATCACTCGTCGTAGTCCCCTTCATATATCTATCAAAAAACAATATTTATCACATTTTTATGTACAAAACCAGTCTTCATCATAATCTCGCCCATTTTAATTCATTTCTTTAATTCTGGTATAACGATTTGTTTAAATCATTATACATGTTTGTATTGACATTTTGTTGGTGTCGCGATGTTCAATTTCATGACGATTTTTCTTTAAATCACTTTACGTAAGACAAAGATCTATCAATTATCAATGTGTACTAATTGACCTTTGCTCGGGTGGACTATTTTACGAGCCCTATACAAAAGAATTGTGCCCACGGGTGTCGCTACTCAACTAATGACAGTAACGTACTTACATGAAGGTATGTGTACAATGAACCGATAGCTGTAATTTACTAATATGATGATTGCTATGGCGTATAGTAAATGATGTTTTGTTGCTTAATCATGCTAAATCCCTGTGGCAATGTTGATAGCTGGTATGACTGTTAAATCGTGCTTAAGAAACTTCAAAGAACAATTTTTACTTACTGGACCTGTTCACTTAAGCTAAACCCATATCAAAAATCTACCAGAGTCGTGAGATATTTATGTAAGGTTATAAATAAATTATTTTGAACTTAAGAAGGAAATCATTGTAGGTATGTATATACGTAATTATGTCTTGATCTGCAGTGTGTTTAGCCATTCTAAATTGTCAACTGCATGGAACATTACCGAAAAACATGTTTCGAATTGGACTACGATGAAGCGACTTTTTCTCTTTATAAAGTACCGGTAAACAATTTCCCAATCAAGGAAATATTATAACATTTCCAAAAGCCGTCTGAAAAATTCCCCTTAAAATTAAAGGCAAGTTGCGTCGATTTCGTAAAATAATGGATGATATATCAACCACAGCATCTTCCCATAATTAAAAACTTAAATTTCGGTTCATTAAAAATGGTTTAAAGTATTATGCAAGACATTCGCTTGTTGTTTTTCAAACTGAATATATCATCAGCTAATGTGGACTTCCGTTTTAAATAAATCAGTCCAATATTCCAATTTATTACTATTGTAAAAAAACAACGGAATATTTTCAGATGCGAATACGTTATGTACAGTTAAAAGCATAACGCACTACAGTGAACCTTGGTTCTCTCGATGATATATTGAACTTTTAATTGTTAGAATGGTTAACTAATATGCCCATTAACATCACCTCGTCTTACACGTTTATATACTATGCGTAAACTAGACCTGATTACATAGGATAAGTTGTTCCGCTTACATGACATTCTAATTACCAATCAGATCATCTCCCTCAGAAATGTTTGGTAACCTCTGTGTTCACTCGATAAGAATAAAAGCCAAATACCTTTGATATTTGAATGCTCGTAATGAACGTTTGGCTTTGTTTAATGAGATTGTTATTCGCACATGTTAAAAAAGTGAAATATGCTATGTTAAACGATACAATAAAATGAAACTTTCAAGTGCCTGATTGAAGGCGCATTGCGCTGTTGCGAATATTGTTGCATCTAACGAGACATTGTGTTTGTAAAATTTCTAAATTATAGCTATATGTATTCATGAATTAATCCAAACTTTCAGAGCCGTTTCATTTAACTTAGATTCTTAGCTTCTATTCATATGCCGTTGATGGATTAGTGTCTGCATTACTCATTTGCGTTAAATCTTAAAAAAACAACAGAAGAACATGCATATAAAATTAGTCATCCCCGTCTCTTTGGACGTATTTATGCAGATTGAATTTAGGCAGGACGTTAACATTAATTTCACACACAAAGCTTTACATCGTTTTGTAAATTATAAAATGTACTAAATTTAAACCAATTAAGGCAACAATTAAAACTGTATGCAGAACGCAAGGGGGCTAGAGGCTTTCCGTTCTCATTTATTATGAAATCATAGGCAACAGACAAAAACACATATTACATTATATATTAAGAATATATATAACTGTGTCAAAATGCCTTATATAAATTGTTTCGCGAAATGCTTTCTAAATCAAACATATGCTCTGACATTGTGTTATGAAAGTTCGGAGTTATCGTGCATGTAGTTGTGACCTAAGTTTGTTTCTATATTTCAACAAAGCAGAATGATAGAGGTTGATGAACAAAGAATGATTATGTTCGAAAACAAATTTCTGATGTTATGGGTTTAAATTGCGTGGAGCATTATAGGAATCTTCCAAGATTTGAAAAGAACTTGTTCACGTTGATAAGGATATAATACAACCTTCAGAAGGTTGCCGAAATGTACATAGTAGCCCGATAAGACATATTTTTGACATCCAGCCAACATGACACATGTTTGAACTTGTCCGAAATATCACTTGAACAAAGTATAAGGATAAATTGACAAATGAACAATAACTGTCGACGCAAGTGTTTGAAAGGTAAGCTAAGAAGACCGGCAAACGATACACAACACAAAATACGTTTATATCTTTAAACTGTATTAATATTTTATCTCTGACGGGCGTTTCTTGTTTGATTTTTTTAGCAGTCACATAAACAACCAAGCTATGTAATATGGATCTTTTACACCCATTATTGCTTCTTCTTGTATTTGCACGATGATGATCTGAAAAATCAACTATATGATGCTATATTCTTAAAACTTTTTCTAAAAAGAATAGATGTAGTTGACACTTGTTCGTCATTTCATTTCATCGTTCCTCAAAACGTTGTAACTCTGTTGTTCAGGTCTCCTTCCTACCATTGAGTAATAAAATTGTAATAAAATTAAATGCGCTTTAATTCCCTTTTTATTATTGTCAAATTTGAGATGCAATGCTATGAGGTTAAATTGTATTTACACCTATATGTATCATGAATATTGCTGGGCTAAGTGTGAGGTTGAGCGCTCTAAAACCGGTTTAAACCCCGAATGCTTTGCATTGACAGTTACAAGGCGGTGACCCCAGCTTTATTCTTATATGTGTGTATGTTGTTTCGTATTGTGCTATTTCGTACTGTATTGGAAATTGGTCACTTGCCTTAAATAAAGCACCAACTAATCGTATATAATTAGAATGCAATACTGCTCCAGCAGTTGGAGTTTCACTTCTTTATATTTATCGGTATGTTTGTTTATATCGGACAAGGTGGTCATTTGCAACTCCATTTGAATGCGATCTCATGTTGATTCACTTGAAGAAGAGGCGTCACATTCATGTCGGGTCTAAAACGTTTCAAAAATGATATTTTTTGTTATTATTATTTAGTCATTAATGTGACTAAAGTATTTACCCTTAAATATATTTGTTAATTCTGAGTGTTCATATGTTTGCTATAGTAATTTGAAGATGTTAGATAATAACAAATCTTTTAAAATTAATTTAATTTGGGTCTGAAGTTCACAGACTGTTACTTTAATTTGTCATTAAAGTTGTGCGCAATCGGGCCCCTGGCGTAGTATGTCATTCAAGCTCACCTCGTAAAACGTCAACGTGTTATATATTAGTATTTTATGGGCATCGACGTATAGAGCATGTCTATGTGTAATGACAATATTTTAACATTGCAATATTTTTAATAAATGTGTACACATGATTAAATGTATTGAATGCGTTGATAATGATTGTCATATAAAAGCGCTGACTAGAATTTAAAACAACTAAAACAGGTAGACTTACGTATTAAAATGAATCAGCCAATCAAATATAACCTATCAAAAGATCTACGTATTTTATGAAATGCGTGTCATGTGTATAATATTGTTTTTATTTTTTCAGTTTAATTGTTTTGTTTATTAATTGCACTGACTTATTTACCATTTTCACCACAACGACTTTATGGCGTTTTGAAAGTTATAAAAACGTATGTTTGTAATTAAACATTAAAAACATATTCCATATAACGCAAAAATTCAAAATGTTTTTTTCCATTGAGTTTTCATATACACAATTAGATATTTTATGGGAATGAATTAACTGTTAAACTTAACAATTACATAATTATGGTGATTGTCCCTGATAGATATTGATACATTGTTTTTTATACTTTAATATATTACAATGTAACTTGATATAAACATGGATATTACACGTTCAACTGCCGTATGAATTGCACCACTGTCATAATACCACTCCTCAAGACTATGGATGCAAAACCTTTTTTAGCTAATCTTTTTCCTTTCGCTTCTCTAATGTCTTCATTATTAATTTATTAAAGAAAGCTTGCATTGTTTTAAACATTAAGGGTGTCATAGCATGTTTTCATGTGCGAAGGCGCTATTGTACATCGCATTTATGTTTATGAGTAGATATTGTCGAATTGTATAGCGTTCAGTTGTTCGTACTGTCATTCTTATCTAATCCGCATACAATACAAACCATTTAAAGTATTGTTCAAATGGAATGTTAAGTATTGTTTCTGTCCTGAATGTTTGAATAGTTTTACAAACGTACATTAACTGATTTTTGAATACGGTACATTACGGTATTCTTTCTTTTGCTTTAAAATGGGTAGACCTGTACAACACACGCTACCAAGTACAGATCAGGTCATCCTTTCCTGCTATCATTTCAATCTTAAGCACGTTATCTAGTAATATGATCCGTTGTTTTTGAGGATTGTATAGATGTCGTGCTCGATTCATTGTGTTTAAAACAAGAATCTCGACCAAATGCAAAGAGAATTTTGTACAAGTATCCGGTGAAATATTCGACATAGTCATTCAATCATTATATCTGTTAAATTGTGGATCATAAGCGCTTGTTGACAGTGTTTGCCTGCTATGTGGTAAGCGTGGATTTATTTTTGTATACATACAACATGGCATTTAAGCATATTTGTATCATATAAGTTTTTTTTAATTTTGGCACCAGTCATACACAGTTATTATTTTTGTAAATTGGCGAGTACGTGCATTCGGTACAGACTTTTTCATATATCGAACTCTTAACTTCACTTCCGATGTTAAAATATGTATATGTTATAATGTTATTCATTCGTTGAATTCATACTTCACTTCTTATTAGGCTGATGCGTAATAATAAAGTCAATATGCATAAATGAATTTTATCTCCATTTTGAAGAAACGGGTCTCATGTATTTGCACCTGTCTGTTTTGTCGGTCGGTTATTCGGTAGACCATTTAAAATTCAGAGAACGATTTGACCTACAACCATGCACATTGATATGATATAAACCTCGGAGGTAATGAAGACGCCTGTCGATTTAGAGGTAAACAGTCTAAACGTCAATTTCACCGAGACTTGTCACAGTAAATTCGCTTCCGCGCGATATCTTAATTTTGTTTAGACATACGATCACGGAAATTGGTATCGCGGTAACTTATAAGACAGGAAGGTCACTTATTGATTTTGAGGTCACATCGCAGAAGGAAATGTCACATGGACTTGAAGAAAAACATTTGTTTCGGCAGTTACAGTGAAGGAAAGAAGAAAACTAAGCGAGAACGCTTTGCCGTGTGATCATCTTAAAAAAGTATGCTGATTACTTGGGAGTATAGAAAAACGTCTATTTATTTTTTTGATGACCACAGGTCCAAGATTAATGCCAAATGTGCTTGTAACAGGATATCCGTTTTTGCACCATATTTTTAAACGCTTTGATCACGGTCATGCAAATTAGTACAGTGGTTACGTTTTGCTGATGATGCTAATCCTGTTGTGTTATAACTGCATATTGAAACTGTCTTTTCCACAATATTGTTATGATCATATTCATGTTCATCCTTTTTACCGACCATGTTTTATGAGTATTCGATACGAAACCCTTAAATGAAATGATTATTAACACCCTGAAAAGCAACAGGTACACAGGATGAACAAGACAAAAAATATTTACAATGACAAAAAAAGAATGGTTTTCGCAACCCGCAAAAAATAAAATGAAAAAATTCATTTTGAATAAACGACGAAGTAAATGAGGTTATTAAACGATAGTTGCTTGTTTTTCTACCAGTCAACGAACACAACTGCAAACACAAAACACGCACACAAACAAACGTGGGCGTGGCGTCCGTATATATAAACTATACATATTATATTTTGTTAATATCGTAATCTTAAGTAAAAATACACAATTGTAATTTGAAAGTCTGCTTGCTGTAAAAAGTGATTGTCAATAGGTATATGCGAATTTGTGTGTACGTGTGTACAAATAACTTAATATCGCTAAGAAAAATCACGTTTTTTTGTTGCAACCTATAGCAAGCTAGATTATCTTAGAGGTAACACAGAAAGCATTATTAACTGGCGTGTGTCTATTAAGAAATGCCAATGTTAGGCAGTCTAGAACACGAAAACGAAATTTTAGACATACGTTATGGCAAACATCCAAGGGATGTGTATTTGTATGAATAGAAACGTGTGTGTGTGTGTGTGTGTGCGAGCGTACGTGTGTGTTCGTGTGTGTGCTCGCGGAAGTGTGTGATTGTGTTTATCACATGCTTAGGCCAAAATTGTATATTTTTATATCCATAAATCTTATTTAACTAATGTCGTTTCATTTTATAATATACTCTTAAAATTGACACGAAAACTGAAGATCTTCTTACAAGTAATATTTAAAAAAATCAAACAAATAGTGTGTTTTAACAACCACGGCTATTAAGATAACATTTATACAAGGTGTGACAACAAGAACGTGTGCATATCTACAGTCTTAAAGTCCCCGTTCGCGGAGATATATATGGACAGAATCGGAAGAAAACGTGTTTTTATTGAGGATATCATTGAAAATCCGATTGAAATCGGTTGAAAACTAACAATATAGCGATTTTTATTTTGGGGTCGAGTACGGTAAAGTACGAAAACGACCTATTTATTATTCATGTTTCGACACGTTAATTCAAACCTAAACAAACAAAATTGCGGATACGGGCGAATTTAGGTAGAAGGTAAAAACAAATGCAAATACATCTGTTACAGGCGGAAACTGAGTTGCAACGCTACGTTTTTTGCTAAATATATGTATTTATATTTCATATACTAATAATATTGAGCGAAAGCTAAATATAGATATAATTTGCATAACTCACGACGCTCCAATGAATTTCGCCTATTGCATGTATTTAGGATCATTTATATATTATTTTATCGATTCAATACCGATTTTGACCAGGTTTTCGATGTCAACCTCAATAACAAATACATTTCAATGAATTTATGTGAAGTTTATTTCTCGTTATACGATTTATATGCAAACCAACGATCTATTCCACGAACGAGGACTTTAATACATTCACAAAGTATGAGCTGTGAATTAACTTCAGATATGTTATAATAAAGCTATTTAAAAAATAAAAATGTCCTATGACAATTTTTTAACTATTTAATATTATATATTTTTTAAATGTTTTATTTATTAAAGGGGCCGTCCAACAGATAAATTGTCGTATCGACGCGATTCGATATTTTGGGAAACTACGAGGATTGCTTATATAGCTAAACAATACATCCGCTCTGATTGTGAGCGTGGATGGTCGAGTGGTCTAGGTGGGAGGCTTTTTACTCCAGGACTCCAGGGGTCAGTGGTTCGAACCCTGTTGTGGGTTACTTTTTTTACTTTTTTTTAAATTGTATTCTTGTTTTTTTTTTACTGGAGATTCATAGTTCAAATGTTTAAATTTATCAATATAAAGCATTTAAAGCATTTAATGATAAGCTTCAATACATGCCAAAATCTGTTGGACGGCCCCTTTAATATGCAGTAAAATTGTGAACTGACACATGTATTGTACATAACAGAATCTTAAAGGAATTATTTAGTGTTTCTTCAAGTCATACATTAACGAAACAATGTATGTACCCACTGAAAAAGTATGAATATCTAAGATATTAAACAACATCCAAACTGATGCATTCACTATACCTACAAGGCTATATTTATTACGAATGAAATACAGTTCTCCTTAAATAACACGTTGCAGTTAAATAGTAGATATTTTGCCATAATAAAAAATGCATTTTTTTCATTTTATCTGAACCGTTAGCTTGTTTAAACGGTTTTATAACTCTATATAGAAAACGTTTCGATTATCAAACATTAATATTCTTAATGTCATAGTTAACTTGTGTGGTCCGTTATAAAGATAGATATGGATGATTTAATGTACATATGAGGTTTTTGTATAATTATAAAAACGTCCGAATAACAAAATATTTACAATAGGTAAAGTTGCCGAAAACTGCGGTTTAACAATTAGAAATTCGGTTTGCTCTTTGTTCTATATTATCTGTAACCGCATGCACGAACTAGCGTCTCTGACTCGATTAATATTCTCGTGGTTCCTGTGGTTAATTAATTTGCGATTGTGCGATAGGCAAACACTTTATACTGTAATATAGTATCTAAAAAATAAGGGGTCCGTTGACTCTTCGTGTTTTCATTTTGACTAATGCAGGTCCGGCTAGAAGCGACATTTCTTCGTGTTTATTTATGCGTGTGTTCGTTAACACCACGATATGAAATGGCTCCCTCTCGAGTAAATGCCGATTTCACTATATCCGAGTGCTTCTTCCTTACACAAGCGTTGATTTTGTTTGATGGTCTTTCACATAAATAGATTTCGGCTTCTTGCCCAGTAGTTTTGCTACCTGCATTATTTGGTTTTTCCTTATCCTCGAAACCAACTTCATTATAATCGTTCTCTCTTTTAGTCACTGAAAGGGACCGAACCGTTGACTTACGTCTATGACTGTTCTTGATAAGGTCAGGTCCGGAAAAAGGGCCTTTACAGAGTGTTATCACCTTTACTGTGGTTTTCATGTAATTCTCACGTTCACTGTCTTCAATGTCCTTTATCCTTATGTTGTTTCTTCTACTGTATTGCTCTATTTCTTGCATGCGAAACTAATTGACAGAGTCGTTACATTTCATGGATTGCAAAGGCGTTCACTCTCTCCTTTAGCTCGTTTATTTGATTGGTCCATTTGGCGTTTTTTAGTTCTTTTTTTTTCATAAGATCGCCATCGAGTTTCTCTACTCTTTGTACACTTGTACTAAGAAGTTATTTTTCAGTTGGAGTTTCTTCTGATCTTTGCTGTCCATTGTTAATTATTGATGCTTGTTGGGTTCTTTAGCAATTACTATATCGGCGTCATCGGTATCATAATAATAACTTTCCTCGCTTTGAACTTGTCTAACATTTTGAACGTTTCAATACATGTTTCCATCAGCAAAGTAAACCACGTATTCTCGTTTCCAAAGTCAAGGTCTCACTGAAGCGAGCATTACATACGATTGCAATGTAAACATTTTATTATTCTCACAATCCTAAACCACCATCATCAACCTGTATATATTACAATCAATCAAATATTGGCTATTCAATGACATTTTTAAAGAACAAGTTTGAACCGCTGTCGACACATTAACTCGTTTTTGTTGAACAACCCAAATTGTGTATGTGTCGTTTGAAAAAAATCTCCACAAAGTTCATGTCTTACGTACAATAATGTTTTCTGCCATGCAACAGGGTAGACTTTTTCTCACCTTTTATTAAAGTGTTTTATTCATCAACGATTTATCTGTTATGAAATAAAATATCAAAAATCGTAAAAACCAAATTGTTCCATTTATTTAAATGCAAATGAACAATTTGTTAACAGCTTGCATATAAAATACATCAATGTAACCTGGGGCATACAGTATGCTCATTTCTTTTTGAAAGTGTACAAAGACGATTACATCTAATAAGTCAAACACATGTTATATATATATATATATATATATATATATATATATATATATATATATATATATATATATATATATATATATCAAATTACAAAATGTTCGTATTATATATTTTTATCATAACAAGATAAAACTTTAGTTTATTTTAACTGATTAAAGTATGAGGTGTTTTTTAATTGCATTATGCAAGGTATATATTACTAATAATGACTACGATAATCTTAAATAAATTATGTGTCATGGTGTTGATATAATTTAGTTTTTGAGAAGCCTCGTTAATATGGTGCAACTATTAGGGATTCGAGAAGACACGTAACAAATCATCTTTGGCCTTCTGCTATGTATTTTGAATACATTTTCTTCAGTGTTAATTTCGAGGCATGTGTTCATTATATTTGCCCTTTGGTTTCGCAAATTTGTGATAAAAAATCAGTTGAAAGTTATTACACATTATTCACGTGTTCAGCCAGCACTGAATATTCCCTTTTTCTTTATTTAATTGCAGTATTTGGGCCTCGTCAGAG
The DNA here is from genome assembly GCF_020536995.1 of Dreissena polymorpha. Taxonomy (NCBI): domain Eukaryota; kingdom Metazoa; phylum Mollusca; class Bivalvia; order Myida; family Dreissenidae; genus Dreissena; species Dreissena polymorpha. Next base: position 80,023,756 of record NC_068362.1, on the reverse strand, counting down.
AATGAACAATAACAAGTGAAAGGCAATCCGTAGCATGTTATACACCGCATGGCGACAATGGCTAGTTATACCCATGTATTCGCCGACGAAGAAACGAAGAATTGGTTTAAGGCATTTATTGCTCTACAGATAACAAAAGAAGGCTTGACAGAATTCGTTGACAAAGAAACTCAAAAGATACATTCAATAGTTGGAAAAGGATGTGGAAATTGTTTCATAGAAAACCTTTTAAAGTGTCCTACTCGTGACATCTGCAGCAATCAGCACAACTGCAACTTTCACAACGCACCGGGTAAACAAAACCGCACATGTCCAGTCAATGTTTGTGACCAAATACGCATTAATATAATATTACAACATCGTTTTTCTCGTCCATCATGGAAGAATACTGATGCGACAAAATGGAACACACACGTATGGGAAATTGCAAAATGTTTTCTCCATCCCGATGGCTATTTACAAGTGACATCTGTGCAGAATACAGACTTCAACGGGATGATCAATATCATATTGAACTGCATCTATTTCGACACGAGCTTTTCATTTAATATTTCACCAAAGCATCCGCAACTACCTTGTATCTTAACAAAGGTATGTTTGTGTTAATCGATTGGAAATCTTTGAAACGTCTCTCTCCGTTGGTGCAGCTGAAGGATCCGTTTTTGTTTGTTTGCTATTTGTAACAAACTAATTAACATGAGCCTCCGTGCATTGTATGAAATATATTTGCTTTAATATTTCTCACATTAAGATGACATATTTGCAGTTTATTGTTCGACTTGCATTTCTCATATAAGTTTATATGAAGTGTATGTGTACAGTTTGTAACAGTTTGTACTTTATATTCCTATAACTGTTTGACGATTAATGTAAAACTATTCAAATCAATATGTTATGTTGATTTTATCTACAATAGTATTAATCATATAAAAGCTATATTTTCATTTTTGAAGACAAAATCTTAAACTACACTATCAGTGTTTTACAATAAAATTTGTATAATGTTATTAAATTCAGACAACATTGGATATTCAATACACGTTACAAAGACGATTTATAGTCAACCGTATTTTCTTCATTGGTTGCAGGCCCGTCAGATCGGTAGAGATGTACGCCACACGGCGGATTGCAAAGTTACTGATGTTGTTCTTCAAGACTATTTTCTAACGCTGACAACTCTGCTGACCGATTCGAAATGTCTTTCACAGCACAGATCAGCATCACAGGCAGTCACAAAACTGTTAAAGGTTAAAATGAAAACTATTATTCTCATTTTGTAATTCACTTTTGAGACTTCTCTTAATATTATAAATATTATAAGTGTTATGGATTTTATTTTAATTAATATGTTCGATATGCTGATGGCATGTCATTGAGTTCATGATAATGAATAAGTATTACTTTGCGCATATTATCGTCAACAACTCTGACATAATGTATATACCTTAAGCTTTGTTACACCACTTGTAGGTAAAGAATAATTATCTTCAAATGTATTGCACTTGTATTTCCATTTCATATTGTCATTTAAGACAAATCAATTACAACATAGATTTGATTACAATTGCATATTGTTTATTTGTCCATACTAGCTACAGACTGATCGTCTCGCGATTACCCAAACAGAATTGAGTATACTTTTGCACGATGCGCACCAAACACTTGATCAGTGTAAACAGGTACGCATTCAAGCCGGAATGCACATTTGCCAGGAATTACTTAAAGCACTTGATCAGATGAAAAGTTATACAAATGAAAGCTTAATAACACTTGACGAGCACACACAGCGCATTCTGCAGAGAATTACCGATGCCGAGACTCACGCAATTAAACGCATTCAGCAAACAGGAAAGCAATGCATGGACGATAACTACCAATATCAAGAGCAAGGTATGTTCTCTACCATATATAATGCGAGCGCAGTACTCATACTTAATCATGGCTGTCCGGTCAGCACGGTGGTTGGTAGACGCGTTTTTCACATTGATCTATACGGGTTCAATTCCAACTAGTGCGCATGTGAGGTTAATTAATATATTTGAGTAGTTTTTTTATAGCTGGCAATTGCAGCAATATTCCAAACCGTTTTGGGTCCAGTAAGTGTATAAGGTTCTAGTTCTGGGGCGCAATTGTATTGTTTTATAAAACAATTAAATACAAGATATAATAAGATGTACTAGATTCTTATTCGTATCCCCTTTTTATATAACAGAACACCATTTATAAACATAAAATGATTAAAACTGGGGTCAACGCATTAGAATGGTCAAAGGACAGCATTTGGGATTTAAACCGGTTTAATTGTAAGCCGATCCTCACACTTACCCTAAAATTAAAACCAAATGAAACTCACGCCTAACACTTCCTAAATATAATCTACCTTTTTGGACAGATAATGAAGACATAATGACCATAGCGTAAATATAATATCAGAGAAATAAAATAAGTGCTATAGTGTCGTACTTTTCGGAAATATATTAAAACGATTAGATGATATGTTTTGTTTTAACATTATTAATATACAAAAGATATGGTGCATCTAAACACGATATTAATTAGATTAGCGATCTATCTACAGAACATTGTTAAACAAACTATGTGTAACAAAGCTCGTAAACTTATTTTAACCACTTCATTACAAAGCCTCTACTTCTGACAGCCCTTGGAAAATAAACTATTACATCATTGATGATATGAACAGATATAATGTATGCTGCATCCACACAGTTCAAAACAAACGGTTGCAGTATTCAATATAGCAAACAATAAAACTCCGGAAACTATATCAGGAGAGAATTTTTTTGTATTTACTACTTTAATAACATACACCAAATATAAAATTATTTACACTTGGATCACCGCATCGGAACGATCAATGTACATCATTTTGGTTCTAAACCGGGTTCAAGGCTAGCCATATACTTACTTTTTTCTTTATTTTTATGTTTATATAGTTTTGTACATGTTGTAATTTATATGAAGATATTTAATTATCTAGCAAATATAAATTGGGTTTTACAGAGTTTCTCAATCATCTTGTACAGCACTATAAAGATAATTTGAGCAACATTCCGCTCTCACATCTGGTAAAGGGAATCGACCGAGACGATTTTTATGTTACACCGGAGATAGTCGTATTGTATAAGGAAAAGGACACGAGAATAACCACATACGAACAGCTATTCTACTCTGAACAAGGCTTAAACAGAAAAATATTCATTCAAGGCGAGCCCGGTGTTGGGAAATCAACATTGGCCATCAACGTAGTACTCGACTGGGTAAATCAAATATCAGTTTCCCCCAAAAATAAGAAAACAACGTTGGAACATGAAGAAACATTAAAACATTTTGATTTTATCTTTTTCGTTAGTATGTGCAACTCCGCGAACGAACGTGAACTGGTAAAAATGATTAAATAACAAATCATTGACATTATATATACGGAGGAATATCGGGAGAGAGCTTACAAATTTCTCCAGTACATCATGAAAGAAAAGAAATGCCTTGTTGTGATGGACGGTTTAGACGAATGGACGGATCCAAAAGGCAAACTTACATTGCCTGTGATTGCAAGCAGTCATGCGCTCTGTTCGTGGCTAGTTACATCAAGACCATGGAAACTTGCCGACGAGCGTATTAAAGACTCTCAAATGGATATACTGCTGGAACTTACTGGAATCGCTGATACAAATAAATTGACACGGTTGATACTTGGCAGATTCGCTTCCGAAGATCAGGTTGAAGGAATGCAAAAGGAAATATACCTTGAAACCCACAATCTAAAGGCGCTCTTATATTCCCCAATGATGCACACGCGTATCATATGCGCGTTCGTTGAAAGGACAAGTTTGTGTTCAATGTATAGTCTAACAGTGGATATTCTTATGAAGAAAGGATGCTAGGCTGTAAACGATTTTAAAACTCAGTGTCTTAAAGATACCACGACTGATGCACTTTCTCTTGCAGCGTTTTCTCATCTCTTTCCGATAAATAAAGAACCGTCCATAGTGTTCAGTGAAAAAGAAATTACACAATATTTGTCAAAAGATCAATTGGACGTTGCACTTAAATCGGGCATCTTGACTGCACGAACATGTTCCTCTGATGGCGTTCGTCATACCGTGTTTTGCTTTCTGCATAAATCACTGCAAGAATATTTTGCATCGAAACATATTGTTTCAAATTATAAGGCCATTCAGGGTGATCCTTCAAGATTGTTTGAGAAAAACAATAAAGACTCGTCTATTCGTACACTAATTCGTATGGAACACTATCTTCTTGAGATAGACACTCGGATAGTGTTTAGTTTGCTTGGTTGGATGAGCAAATGTTGTCCAGAATTATTAACTGCACCTGGGATTAAGCCAGAGGACGTTGAGAGTGTTTACGCTTACATATAATCTCTTGGCGAGCAAACCAAATGTACACTTATTAACAATACATGACCGTTATAAAATGACACTGCGATGTTGTATCCAAAAGATGATTATACTAGAAACTTTACACAAAGTGAAATTTCGGAAGTAATGCATGTGTCTGTGGTTTGTCTTAATTAATTAGACTTTAATGGCGACTAATGTATATTAAATGTATCATACTGCCTTAACTTTAAATGTCTTGTACATAAGGTGACACATCCAATATATAGAGAATAACAGGTTACTGTCCCATCGTTTTGTAATATATCAGACGAGGCTTAGAAAAATATAACGGCGAGGCTTGCCGAAATCTGTGTTTTTAAAAAAAATTGCAAAACAATCCATTTTTATATTTAAAATGTACGGATCCCCGCTGATTTTGCTGATCCGGCTTTTACACGTTGACATACATGTAGCAACGGCGTTCGAATAGACGACACGAATAATCGCTTATTTTAAACATCGCATGAAGAAAAAATGTTGTTTGCACTACGAATGAGAAGAGTACACCCGCTTTAATTATAAACGTCTTGAATTGGAGATCAGGAATAGACTGCAGCGACAAATTTAATCGAAGAACACACTTCACCGAATAGTTTGGAGACGCCATTTTGGAGATGTGTATTGAAATTGACATATTGATGATGGTGTCAATATTGACATAAGCGTGTTAAATCGTTTGTTTAAATAGTTGAGGATTAGCATTCAGTTATCATTTGTCTTGACTTTCTGTGCAACACTTGCGAGTGCAATACCTATATCGATATTTAAGATTTATTGTCCCATTGATGACGTCATTTAACTTCTGTAGTGCGGGTCGTGGTGTATTAAAAAAATAAACGTTTTTGTGATTTATGACTTTAAACTAGAATAAAATGTGTACGTTCTTGGTATCAAATTGTTTGTTTTGTTGACCCTGATTCATGTTGATAGAAATTGTTGATTTTATTTCAAATCCCACGTAACTCCAAACATTGACTGATATAAGAACTTCATGTTGACCATGATATAAAAAAATATATCAGGCAACGTTATGTCAGGCAGATATCAATGCGGTGGTATGATACATATATATATAGTACGCTTGTATTAAGTAGGCTACATAAGCTGCAACTCCCTTTACTCTGAATGCATGAAGAGGCATCTGCGTTTGACCATTTACCGTTGCCACGTTTTATTGAATGCATTTCGTTAGATGGTGCTATATGTTCTTTGTGTTCAGAGTAAGTCGTTTAATGGGTATATGCACAATTTATTTACATATTTTTCAAATTTTAAACGTGTTGATTTTGCATTTAGGAGACCACAAGGAATGGGTTTGTAAATGACCCCATGTATGAACAATAAGAAACCAATAAAGCCCTGTTCAATAACAACATAAGGGAATTTTGCAATAAAATATAGAATACAACTCTAGGTTTCACTGCATGGTGTTTAGACACGAGTGCATTTATTGGCTATAATATGTCAAGGCAATTAAGAATCTTTGTCAAATTCATTTAATACGTCTTCAATATTTTCTAATTTCAAGATGCCGTTATTGTGTCGTCAATTATTTAACTAATAATGTTACAGTCCGTGCTGCACCAGATATTAAGATTGAACAATGCTGTCGGTTGTCAGATTATTTTCTCTATTGTAGACAAATCAGAGGATGAGAAACTGCAAATCAGACAAAAACACAGCTTTGGGCATAATGTCAATTGCTAAGTGTTGTTCAAAGGGTGCATTTATGGATCTCTATTATGGCGAACTTGACTTTTAGTTTAATCAGTATTTATAGATTGTATTATGCAACTAGTACGCAATTACATAAGGGACGCTGCCATGATATTTTAAAGTGTTATCTGATACCCCATCCGATAACGCTTTAAAGACAGACAGACAGACAGACATTTTATTCAGACTAATACACAAGTACATCGTCTACATACTAACGTATACATACTATTTTCTGCCACGTAACTAGATATAACAACATAACATTAAATAACATAAAATACAAATACTAATACACTTGCAAGGCGGTAATGAATGTAACGGTCAGGATCGCAGAAGCTATGATAACCCAGCGCAATAACCCCTCCAGAACCAGATACAAATAAACGTGAACAATAAATCAATTTATTAACAACATTAAAATCAACTATGTACAATATGATATGACTATGAAAAGAAATAAATAACAAAGTATCGTGCACCTATAATACTCAATTCACCAAATTGACATCTGAATTTTAAATGTTATACTCCTCCGTTATGTGTAATATTCAATTAAATTAAACTCTAATGGTTTGTTAAATAAACTAACACATAAAGCGTCTACACAAGATAATGATATAGACATTTACAAAGTCATTATTATATAAGCCTAGCATACGTAGGATTATGTACAAAAGCAAACTATTACACAGGTTCATGCAAATTTCCGCTTTGACAAATATTTATTTTAAAAAACACGACTACGGCGTTTACTTGTAAAAATGCAAACAACAATTTACTTTATTCCTTTAAGTATAAATTGCAATATTTAAATAAAACAACAATTAATTTCCAACCTAGCTAAAACGAGTATCAACAAGACTATTGCAAAGCAATAAAAGTCCCCTAACGGCTCCACCTTTGTCAGAAATTCCACCATTGTCAGAATATTATTTTTTATTTGTTGCCATAGCAACCAGAATTTTTGATATAGGAACAAAATGAAATGACATGCATAATGTCCATATTGCCATCTATCCATGTTCTAAGTTTCATGAAAAAATATTAAGAACTTTCAAAGTTATCGCAGGATCCAGAAAAAAACACCATTTTCAGCAGTATTTCTAGTCTATTTGTTGCCATAGCAACCAGAAATTTTGACGTAGGAACAAAACGAAATGACGTGCATAATGTCCATATTGCCATCTATTCATGTTTTAGGTTTCATTAAAAAATATAAAGAACTTTTAAATTTATCGCAGGATCCAGAAAACCACCATTTTGAGCAGTATTTCTAGTCTATTTGTTGCCATAGCAACCACATTTTTTGACGTAGGAACAAAATAAAATTACGTGCATAATGTCCATATTGCCATGAATCCATGTGTCAAGTTTCATGAAAAAATATTAAGAACTTTTAAAGTTATCTCAGGATCCATAAAAAACACCATTTTAAGCTGTATTTCTAGTCTATTTGTTGCCATAGCAACTAGAAATTTTGACGTAGGAATACAATGAAATTACATGCATAATGTCTATATTGCAATCTATCCATGTTTCAAGTTTTAAGAAAAAATATGAAGAACTTTTAAAGTTATCGCAGGATCCAGAAAAAAACACCATTTTCAGCAGTATTTCTAGTCTATTTGTTGCCATAGCAAACACAATTTTTGACGTAGGAACAAAATAAAATGACGTGCATAATGTCCATATTGCCATCCATCCATGTTCCAAGTTTCATGGAAAAATATTAAGATCTTTTAAAGTTATCGCAGGATCCAGAAAAAAACACCATTTCCAGCAGTATTTCTAGTCTATTTGTTGCCATAGCAACCACAATTTTTGAGGTAGGAACAAAATGAAATGACGTGCATAATGTCCATATTTCCATCTATCCATGTTCCAAGTTTCCCGAAAAAATATTAGGAACTTTTAAAGTTATCGCAGGATCCAGAAAAGTGTGACGGACTGACGGACGGACGGACGGAGACAAAACCATAAGTCCCCTCCGGTGAAACCGGTAGGGGACTAAAAATGTAATGAAAAAAAAAATTACTTACCCAAATGCCGTATGTTGCGGACACTTACTTCCCAGCTAGTGCTCTAGTCGCAATGCTGTTACTGTCCGTGTATGTCAAATAGTCTCCCGATTTATACTTGTAACCGCTCAGCAGCGTTTACAGCCAAAGCAAGAAACATGCCCAAAGCGAGAAACATGCTTTCCGTGAACTCGAACTGAACAGCCCGATATAGTACGACTACAAGCGTAAATTACTGAGGCCCGTAAGTCTTACTTTACAGAAAAACATTACAATTTACAAAAATATGAAGATCGAAGTTTCTTAAAACTTAACGTTTTGAATCGCGTGTTGGCTTGAAATGTTTCCTCTAACACACTGAATAATGTGCCTCACAAAAACTTGCTTAAAACCTCTTTTATAACCACCAAACAAAAAAAATCTGAAAACTTACATAACTTGACAAATGTACAGTTCTATATGTCTTGAACAATATAATCATATTTTTTTCCAACTTTGCTATTAAGGTCACCTACAACAACAATTTGACCAAGTTCAGAAAAGTAAGAAATATCGTTTTCTAAAATTTCAAATACATCAACGTTAAGTGTATTGTAAACTGGTTACTCTTACCCCCAAAAATAGGTTGCACATATAAACAGATCGTTTGATATATTAAACAAATGTGGTCAAGTGTTAGACAAACACATGTATCGGAGTGATTTTTTACAAGTTCAATACCCTCAGATAATTCATAGTTAATATACAAAATAATGCCACCACTACTTCTGCGAGCTTTGTTATGTTGGAATTTGCTAAAAAAATTAAAAGGTAAATATCCACTTAAATGTATATCGCAATTACAATTTGTCCATGATTCATACAGAAAACTTATATTGTAATTGCTCAAAATATTTACAAAGTTAGCACATGAAAGGATCTTAACATCACCACCGTCGTGCTCCTACGCTCGCACCGGAAATCCGTCTATGTAGAGGGTGTCGTAGACCAAATACGCCCGTTTTCCCAGACGCCTCGCCTCCTTCATTGTTTGCTCCATTTGCCGTCTTTTTTGAAAGACTTCATGTGTGATTTGTTCAAAAACACGATAAACCGTTTCTTCCAGTTCGTTTCATATCTTCATTACGTTTTCCCTTTCTTTAACGAAAGCAAATTTGGCAATAATGTTTCTCGTTCTTCCAAGCGCTTGAGATCCCGGTGACTGGTTCACACGCGCAAACTTAAATGGGGGTTCTTCTTCCTTGGCCAGCTGCATTTTCTCTTTAATAGATGTCCTTACTATGATTTCAGCATCTTCAAAAATGCCCTAGCGTGTTTCCGGTATGCCGCTGAACACCAAATTATTCCTCATCGACTTAGATTGTAAATACACAATTTTGTCTTGTAAATTATTTCTCTGTTTCTCCAGCTCACTAACCTTCTGTTAACCTGACTCGGAGCAAAGTCTATACTTTTAGTTTTTTTCTCTACCTTAACGACTTGATCCCCCAACTTCCGGTATATGTCATCGACCACCATCAAACGCTTTTTCAATTCAGATTCAAAACTGTTGACTTTCCTTTCTACTTGTTCGAGAATATTTAGCCTTTTCTCTATACTATCCATTATTGTGTCTATTTTCTTCAAGTATGCCAGCAACTCACTATTAAATGGTTCTGCAATAGTTGGGACTTTCTCTTGATCAGAATTAATCTCCGGACGGGCCTCTTGGTTTGAAATTGTTTCTTTTTTCCTGTCTACTTTACCACTTTCCCTATCACTACTTTCTCTACTTCTCCTTTTTTTATCTTTCCCCATACCATAAATCGATCAGTAATAAACACTTTTTGAACATTTTCTTTTCACTTTGCAATGTATTTGAAATATATTAACAGTTTTTTAAATATTTTTTTTAAGAGCTCGAAAAATACGACTTTTAACGCCGAATCAAGTGACACCTCTTTAAAGCTGCGCCCATTAACATCATATTTTAACTTCGCCCACATTTGAGTTCATCATAATCATTTGCAGCGTTAAATATTTGCTTTGTCCCGCAAATACTGAGAACTACTTCTTTTGTTGGCATGAAATGTCGCTTACGTCGTTAAAGTGTAAACAAACTCAACTATTCATATTTTATTCAGAAAATTTATAAACAATACGAATTAATTAAGACTTATCTTTTAATATGTTTATAAAAAATTGGAAAAACATGAATCTATGGTAAAAGTAAAAGAAATACAAATTTGGGCCTCACTTGCTTCACTTTCAAAGAAAACAAATTAAAGCAGTAAAAATAAACATTGAACCCAACACAAATAAAATTAGTACGTTTTAATACAAAAACATAAACATGACATATTTAATCAAAAAATAATCCAGGACAACGTATACTTTAAAGATGCCAATGCTTCCTTTTCTGTGTCACTCTTATAAAAAGCAAGCAAATAAGTGAACATCATACACAATGAATTATTATCGACACAGAAAAAAAACTGAATACTTAATTAAGATGCTTTCTTAGTCAATACCCGCCATACCTAAGAATACATGAGCTATTCAATGTTTAAGCGTCTGAAATAAAAATTGCACTTAAATAATTGTTCTTTCTCCACATCTTTAACAAAACAGGATTTTTTTTATCACACTTGTAGCTTGGTAGTCAACCTGAAAATTTAATAATGAAAACCTTTATAAAAATTATCATACAACACTCTTTGCTCAACTGCTTTTATAATAAAAATCTAGATATGTAAGTTATTATTATACTATTTATTTAAATTAAGATCTAAAACATTCAAAGATAAAACAATAACGTAAACAATAAAAAGAACGACTCTAAATAATAAATTTGTCGAAAATAGTTTTAGCTTTCCAAAACAATAACGAGATGGGGTGATGTGAAGCTGTGCCGGAATGCATATATAACTATATAACTTTATTTCCTCCAAATGCATGAAGGGCTGAACAAATAATCACACAAAATGTACACTATTAACATAAAGCATAAGCATAATATGTATGCATAGTAAAATACCTTTCACGTCGTAAGTGTTAAACACAGATATCATTGACAATAAAAACAAAGACAACTTATACACACGTGAGTTTGAACTATTATTTATAGGCATGGCATAAATTAAGTACAGGTATTAAAGTTACGAAATTCTACAATATATTGTATTAAAGGGGCCTTTTCACAGATTTTGGCATATTTTGAAGTTTGTCATTAAATGCTTTATATTGATAAATGTAAACATTGGATCTTAAAAGCTCCAGTAAAAAGTCAAGAATAAAATTAAAACAAGAAAAAAGAAACCGGTACCAAGGGTCGAACAAGTGTCCGCCGGAGTCCTGGAGTAAGTCTGAAGTAAAAACGCATTAGCCCTCTCGGCTATTCCGCCGATTATACAAAGATAAGTATTTTATACCTTATATAAGCAATCTTCGTGGTTTCGATAATTTAAACGACAACAACAGAACTATCCAAATTATTCAATCGTTTCGCGTTGCAACGCTTTATAAATTTTAGGTTTTCAAATCGTCAAAATATACATATAATGGCTATATTGGACTATCGTAAATGTTCAGTAATACTGTTTCCTCACAGATATCATAACTAAAACGAAAATTTGCGAATCTGAAACAACTTTTTTCAATTTTGTCAATTTACCAAACCGTGAAAAGATCCCTTTAAGTATTTTGGATCATAGTGCCCGGGCAAGACTGCAGTATGTTAAACATATCCATTCACCCCACGATATAACGTGTTTAGCATTGCAAAATTTGACGCGCTTGCTTTGAGGAACGTTTGACACACTAATACATCTGCTTGTTGTTCAAGAGGTAAACTGCACAATTGTAAGTAGAAGTCTACCCCGCAAGTTTGAATGACGAGTGCACTCATGCGTGCAATGTGGGGGTTACTATACGGGCAGAAGACAAATCAATGTTCAACAATATTGTCACACCATCTTTAGCACTTGTGACACTGTTCCGTATAATCTTGATAACATACGCCCTATCGCTCTATTTACTGAATTCACTATGAGCTGCAACATTGGATGTGTTTTCGAAATTACATAAGGCACATATGGGTTACCGTCCTTCGGCTAACTCAGACAAACCTGGTCGTTGAGTGCATATTGCCGAGTATCTGGCTTCACTGGACGCATTTGTCACGTGTGTCCGGAGGATGCTCCATTTTTGAAGCGAAGGTCCAACTGTTCAAATACATATTTCGATACTCATTTAGAAGTAACCTAACTTATGAAGTAACCGAAATATACCTGGGATACAATCTTGGCATTGATAATCGAGGTTAAGAAAACGCGTAAGTCTATTTAGGAATCCGTGCTTGGCCAAGTATCTCCAAGGAGGTCTGCACAACTGTCCAAAAAATGTAAACTCCCTTGCGTAAACACATGTTTCGAGTGAATCAACATCTAACGCTGCGAGTGAAAAGTCAGTGCTGGTAAACAATTTCAATGACTGTATGTGCTTAACACAAAACTTGTACGCTACCTCAAGTCTTTTAATGTCCGTTTGGGTGTACGTATTCCAAAGTTCACATGCTTTAGGTAACACCACTGATTGGTATAACGTTTTAAGTGTAAGTGGGTTTAAACCTCCTGGATGTAACCCACTATTCAGTATGTTTAGGAACGTTCCTTTGTTGCTAGCGTCGTTAATTAATATGGCTGTAGAAAGTGATTCGTAGCATGTAAAACCTAGGTGGTTGTACACCTTTACTTCATCTAGTTTTTGCGATCCCATATACCACTTTCTTTCACGACAAGACTGCACACTGTCATTAAAGGCGGTAACGCCTCAATTGTCGGAGTTATACTCGAACCGTCACTGCTTGGAATACTTGTCGTAAATAAATTACTCAAAATTGTCTAAGTATTACTTGTTATAGCAATCCTTAAGTGATCCTTAGCAAATTTTGAGTAGTGTAGATAACATGCATTGTAGCCCATGGCGGGATAACGATATCAGAATAATATCATCCACAACGGTCGATGCACAAATGTTTATATTGAACATATAGCGGGATCATATGGTGCTTGTATTCAGTGAAATTGTTCACTTTTTGATAAAAGCAACACACTTGGCACATTTGTAGATTTTAGTATTTTATTTAATTTCAGCTATGGACCCATCTCCAATTTTCAAGATGGCCGCCATTTTCAAGATGGCCGCCAAGATGGCCGCCAAAATTTAGGAAATTACATGTTACTGCCATATTTGATTACAATATTCTGTTTTTGGCATTGAAATTAGCTGCTTTATGTTAAAAATTAATTAAAATATGTTTCTACATGAAAAAATGAATTAAATATAGCATATAAGTCAAAATTGCTTCCAAAATGGCCGCCTAAAGTACCAAAAATAGGATTTTCCTACTCCAATCTATAATTTCAATATTCATTGAAGGTATGTTATATAAGCAAGTGTTGTTCTTTTTTGTATTTACAGATACCTTAATTTGTATAATATTCTCAACATATTGTGTCCTTAAATAAAGAAATAACTGCATTCAACGAGTTCACACTTCCAGACCTTAAAGCTGCCTTAAAATCGATTGTCGACAGCACATAGTTTACCCTATTTTCCATCTATTATCAAATGTAGGGTTATCTGACGGGGTGTATAACATCTTGAAATAGCTGCCCTATTGTTCGGTACGTTCTTGTGTGCCCCTGTACATCTTGTTATTGACTTTGATTCCAGAACTTCCAGATGTCGCATTCGCTCTTTTCCTGGTATTTACAATTTTCCAAAATTGTTGGCTGTCCATTTCAGCCGCTTTGTTGAGATCCTTGTCTAGTTGCACCATGAACTGATTAAAGTGCCACCGGTAGAGATCGGAAGTAGGCCTTTGCATGTTTGTATTGTCTGTATTGTTCATTACTTGAGTGACGCGGGCGGCCTTGCCTACAGCATTCGCGTCGCATTTCGCGTGAGCGCTTATGTGCCAGCTTCAGGTCTGTATTCCAAAACGGCTTAAGGAACTGGCAATGATTTGACAACGGTAATAACTTGCAACGCTGTTGGCTTCGATTGTCCAATTCAGCCGCTTTGTTGAGATCCTGGTCTAGTTGCAGCATGAACTGATGTAAGTGCCACCGGTAGAGATTGGAAGTAAGCCTTTGCATGTTTGTATTGTCTGTATTGTTCATTACTTGAGTGACGCGGGCGGCCTTACCTACAGCATTCGCGTCGCATTTCGCGTGTGCGCTTATGTGCCAGCTTTAGGTCTGTATTCCAAAACGGCTTAAGGAACTGGCAATTATTTGACACCGGTAATTACTTGGAGGCAGAATGAAGAGAACTAGTAAGGGTCCGAAACGCCCGGTCGATTTCGGATTTATCCAGTGTTTGGAATTCAAGTTCTCGAAGAGCATGTTCGTCTTCTAAAGAAGCCTGATATTGGCTTTTCTCATGTTAAGTCAGTGTGTTGCCTCGTTATCTTTCCGGTAGCTTTTCTTTCCAACTGTTTTGCCTGCTTTATTTTTTTCGGATTACGAGCATATTTGGCGGAATTCAGTAACGAAGCAGCGATTTCTTGAGCAATGTCCAAATTTAGTCTGTAGCCCCCACATGTTGAAAGTTTTGAGGTTTTTATTGTTGTTTAACTTATGATGATATTACTTAGAACCTTTTCTGTAAGTTACAAGTCAGTTGGTTTGTAAATAAGTCAGTTGTAAGTCGTTTAAGGGAGACTGTATTTTCAGCTAAAGTCTTGACTGTGTTTTAAAACCTTTAATGGATCGACATGACAATAATTTCATTAAATATATAAAGAGTAATTTTAGAAATAAGTTAAGTATCTCTCTATTTTTCTGTTTCAGCATTTTACCTTGAAAGTTCTCATAAATAAATATTGAAACTGGAACTTTGGTTGCTGTTGAGTCAAAACAGTAAAATTAACATACCGGCTACAGAGGCTAATCATGCTGTATAGTTCAACAGGTTCGACTACAAACGCCACGCCAACAGATTAATATACATTTATTGTACGGCTACGAACGTCTATACAACTGAATTGTACATGAAAAGAGTTCGAACACTCACATTTAAAGCCATCGCTGCTTATGAAGATAAAATCAGAAGTTTAGAAGAGTCCTTTCAGAGGGCAGAATTTCAGTTGATAAAACTGACAGACAAACTAGTCACTAAGGAAAATATCAATTATCTTGATTATAAACTTAATGAGTACATCAAAGTGTACAAGGAATTTCACTCATATCTTCACACTACTCGCACTGTAGAAAGTATATCTATGGCGAAAAACCTTTCTGCTTAACATGCCTTAGTGATCGAAAAGGCCACTAAATTCAGAGATCAGATAAGAAACAGGCAACAAACTGATTCTAAAATCTCTATATTCTCGTCTGAAAAACAGAGCTAGAGTTCAAGATCAAGCAAAGCATCCAACTTGGCATTTTAATATGCCGAAGCTCAGGCAGCTATAACGAAGGCAGAGTACGCTGAGAAAGATGCCATTTTGAAGAAGGAACAGGCTTTATTAGAGGAACAGGAAATAATAGCTTATGCTTCTAGAGCAAGGAAAATGGAAGAGTTGAAAACAGATCTTAAAGTACTGTCATACAAAAAAGCAGCCGCTGCTGCAAAAGCTGAATTGAAAGCATTAGAAACTATGTCTCAGATTGATGATGACGCTTCAAGTTTACGAAATCAGAGATTTACATTTCCCTCAGAAAACCCAAACAAAAAGGTTGCGCAATTTGTCATTGATGCTAATAATGAGAAAAAAGAAGAAAAGAATCATGAAGAAGAAAGAATTTCTGAAGTGAACAACCAGGATGTCATTAACAACATGGCACAATATCTAATAAGAAAAGAGCTCCTTGTTAATAGAATGTCTGTATTTGATGATACGGCTGAGACATATAATGGCTAGAAAGTAACCTTCAAACATATTGTTGACGAAATTAAATCCAAACCTATCGAAGTGATAGACTTGCTTATTAAGTACTTTGGAAAAGGGTCGAGGAGACATGCGGCCAGTCTTAAAACTGTCTACGCCAGAAACCCAGCCGAAGGCCTCATGAAGATCTGGGGTCGTTTAAACGAACGTTATGAATCTCCTAAAGGAATACACAAGACAGTTACTAGAAAATTGGACAGCCTGCCACAGCTTTCACAGAATTAGACCACTAGATGGTATGACTTTGCAGATACATTAGCAAGTGTACAGGCTCTTAAAGAAGACCCTATCCACTCCGATGCACTAGCTCACTTTGACTCTTCAGTAGGTGTGTCCCCGATATTGTCTAAACTACCGCAAAATGTTCAAGTAAAATGGGCCTCTAAAGCTAATCAGTTGAAAAAGACGTCAAAGAAAGTGTTCCCGCCATTTTTCCAGTTTGTTGAATTCATTGACGATGAGGCTAGCATACGCAACGATCCATGTGTAACTCTTTCTGTGGCAAGTGGCCATTTATTGACAGTTCATACCTCATATCCGCGGCCGTCAAGGAGAGAGGTGAAGGTCAACAAAGTGGAAACAATCCGTTTGCCATCCCTGTTGTGTCCCATACAAAAGAAGAATCACAGTCTCAATGATTGTCGAGTGTTTAGGTAAAAAAGTGTGCCTGATAGAAAGCAGTTATTAAAGGCAAATAAATATTATTTCAGGTGTTGTGATTCCACAAGCCATAGGGCGTGTGAGTGCAATGAAATAATAAAGTGTGTTATTTGCGGTAGCAGCGAGCACCCAGGTGCAATGCATGTATTCTCATCACATGAGCAGTGGTTCATGCAGAAGCGACCTCGGCAAGGCCCAGCGACACAGAACGTCGGGAAGCAAGCCCAGCGCCAAAGAACCAGTGTTTCAAATACTTGTACTGTAATTTGTGGTCAAGACTTTGGAAGATCAAGTGCAAAAATTGTTTTAGTTGATGGTTTTCATGCTAGTTATCCATCAAACTATGTTAGGTGTTATGCAATTTTGGACGATCAGAGCAATAGATCATTAGTAAGACCAGAACTCTTTACTCTGTTAGGCATTAATGGTCAGAAACATGAGTACACAATCAAATCTTGTACTGGTGTACATGTTGAAAATGGTAGTAGGGCAGATGCTTGTTTTGTTAGATCTTTTGATGGAACTGTATGTTATGCATTACCCTCACTTATTGCATGCAAAAATGTACCAAACAATCGCCAAGAGATATGTACACCTGAGATCGCTTCTTGCCATCCTCACCTTGCAGGCATAGCTAAGAACCTACCAACAGTAGATGATAATGCTGACATTTTGATGATCATTGGTCGTGATGTAAGTGAGGCCCATCAAATCAGGAAACAAGTGTTAGGTCATCCAAGTGCACCTTTTGCACAGCAGGTTGGGTTAGGCTGGGTTGTCATTGGAGAGGTTTGCTTGGGGCAGGTTCACAAACAAGATCATGTCAATGTTTACAAAACTCAAATCCTGCAAAATGGCCGCCCATCCCTGTTTAAACCCTGTGACAGTCAGTTTCTGGTCAATTAGTTGTATGATCCTGTATTTGAACGTAATGCAGATGATAACAAAAGAGCTTTGTCTGTAGATGATAGAGAGTTTCTTGGCATTATGGATAGGGGTGTTCAATAGGGCTCAGATAATAGGTGGAGTGCTTCCCTTCCTTTTAGGAGTGGCAGACAGCGTTTGCCCAACAACCGGTCTGAAGCTCTAAAGCGAGCTAAATTGTTTGATTCCCATTTGCGTAAACACTCAGATAAGATGACTCACATGACCGAGTTTATGGCAAAGATATTTTTATTAATGGACATGCTGAAGTTGCTTACCCTTTGACAGAAGGAGAGGAGTGTTGGTACATCCCAGTGTTTGGTGTTTACCACCCCAAAAAGCCGGGTCAAGTTCGAAGTGTATTTGACTTCTCTTCACAATATCAAGGCATTTCTTTGAATTCGGTATTGCTTAGTGGGCCAGGTGCGGTATTCTGAAACTTTTCTTAGACAAAATATTTACTAAGAATTCACGTTTTTTCTAAGTTTTTTGCTATAACTGTAATATTTTCTTAGTTTTTGTCTAAGAAACGTTCTAAAATCTTAGAATTTTCTAAGAGTTGCCGAATTTTACTAAAAAAGTTAGAAACCTCAACACCTGTCTTAAACTTACAGAATTTTCTTAGAGAAAATTTTTATCCGAGATTTTGTGTTGATAAATGAAAAAAATCTCGAATTTCACGTCGAACCATCACAGGTAAGCTCAATTTTAACATTGTTAAATAATGTTTACGTTTTAAATGAGTGAAAGGCAAATAATATGTTAATTACGTAACATAAATACCTACCTTTGTCAGTTTACCCCCGCAATTTAAATGTTGTTACACAAATTATTAAATATATTTTGACAGTATTTATCATCCACCAATTTAATAGTATTCCGAAACATTCACTTCCCCTCTTATATAAAATACGACACTGTTGAGTGACGGAACCACCTTAGAAACAGTAACAAATGAAGTGATAAGCAACCCAATATATCACACTATCGTGTGTTCATTTTTTTCCCTAAATGTAAACGCTTATGTAAATTGACTTTTTATTATTACAAAATGTTTCTAATATTAGTATTTGTGTATTTTTCTTACACAAAATGATTCGCATTCTGATTAAACTGGGCATGATGCATATGCATAAAGTGTCCTAGAATAGCCTGTGCAGTTCGCACAGGCTAATCAGGGATGACACTTTCCGCTTTTATGGTATTTACGTTTAAAGGCAGTCCCTTTTAACTTAAAATCTTTTTTAAGCGGAAAGTGTCATTCCTGATTATTTAATATATGCTTTTGATATTGACACACATAGTTCCAATGGCAAAAAAAGGATATTCAAGACACACAAACTACCACATCTGTTTAATTTTAGGTGGTATTCAATGGTCAAGACATACTTATAGACTTAGTTGCGCGGTGGCCAGGGTCAACTCATGACAGCCGGATTCTGAGGGGTTTTCCAATTGTTTTGAGAGTGAACATGTAGCTTGCAAGCACAAATATCTGCTTGGGAATTAGGGTTAGAGTGGGGTTGACTTAAATTGTGTTTGTTTTGTTTTATTATTATATCATTCACATATTGAAAGGCATTGTCAAAAACTAGTTGACTGCAATTAAGTGTTTATATGCACCAAACATATGATGATATTATGTATTTATCTGTTTTGTTTTTGTTGTCTTTTATTAATTCTTTAATACCTGCTGCCATAATCCGCTATTCACTTTACCCTGCAACCATTTCCATGTACTGTGTATGGGAAGGTATTGCTATGAAAATAGTTGGTTTCATAAAGCGTATATTTAAGCTAACAAATGTAGCAAATAATGCAAATAAATTGGTGTTAAGGTTTCAATAGTTTTTTATTATTATAATTATAATTCAAAAAGAAATGTATGATGAGATTAGCATGCATTTTTAACAGTTGTGTTTATACAAACACTCAATGAGAGAATGGGAACAAGCATATTTTCACATCAAACTATACCTTCCTTTACTCTAACAAGGTCATGTTTTTTAAGATCTTTTAGCTTAGTTCTTGATGAATAGCTTTTATGAGTAAACATACAGCTCAATAGCTGGGAGTTTGATTATTGCAACTTCTTTTTGCCAGGACGAAATATTTTACACAGTGATGATTAATGGCACGTGGAATATTTATCTTTTCGAATAACGGTTTATTGTCAAAAAATGTACAGAAACAACTGTATGTTCAATGGTGAAATTGCAAAATCTGCTAGACACAAAACAACATTCACTTTAATTTGATTACCTTCAGTGAATCTGTGTCTCATCGGATCAGTGTTACTCGATCCATGCAAAAACGCAACACCACAGTCTTCCCCCATTAAATTGCATGAGATTATGCAGTCGTCTAGCAAAAATTTCTGTTCCCTCTCCTTATTTGACCCACTGTACTTGTCAACTTGTCGAATGTTTACATTCAGTGTGAAATGTTCTATTTTTAGAAACGGGAATTCCAATTCTTGACGAAGGTGAATGGTTACAAAATGACAATATCATGAAATAAATATAGAAGCACATTATTCCAAACATACCATCATGCAACAATCCGTTTTCTTTTCACGATTGAAGATTGTTTAGACACGTAACATTGTAACAATCGTTCCACATTCGCGCGAAATTCGATGCACATTTTAACTGTTACTCTACTCTGAACGTTTAAGCGATTTCATTATTATCGGCTTCAATGCGATGAAGATAGAATTACGTCCTAAATTAAATTAAAATAATGTATTTGAAGCCTTAAAACACATTACAATCACGTATTTGAATGACACACTTTGTTCATCGAAGTTGACATATTGTTTTGCATCGCAGTAGTAAACGCGCATGCGCACAGCTGCAAAAAGCGCTTTTTCTCTCGATAATACAATTTTTTTACGAATGAAAATAGTTTTATTTTCTGAGAACGTTTTTTCTCTAAGAATGGTCTTAGACAAATTTTAATTTGAAAATCTTAGAAAAAAAACTTTCAGAATACCGCCCAGATCTTAAAAACAGTCTGTAAGATGTCTTACTGAGGTTTAGAAAAGATGCTGTTGCAATTACAGCAGACATTGGACAGATGTTTTATTGTTTTTAAGTTGATAAACCTGATAAGCACTTTCTTAAGTTCTTTTGGTATGAGGGAAATAATCCTGCCAACCCTTTGATAGAGTATCGCATGTGTCGCCATGTTTTTGGTAACAGTCCTTCTCCGGCAATCGCCGCATATGGGCTCAGGAAGTCAGTTGAGGGTAGTGAGCAAGATGTGCAAGAGTTCGTGACAAGGGATTTTTATGTAGATGATGGCTTAACGTCGAAGCCTTCTGTCTCTGAGGCTGTTAGTTTAGTCAAAAGGATTGGTATTGGCGCAAAGTTCTCTGAGACTTCACAAAATTGCTTCAAACAGTATAGCTGTTATGAGTAGCTTCCCATTCGAGTGACCGTGCTAAAGTTACACAATGTCTTGAATTTAGTTGTGACTTCCCTTTGCAAAGCAGTTTGAGATTAGGATGGGATTTGAACGCGGATTCATTTGTTTTCAAAATTTATGTTCATGATTGCCCACAAACCATGATAGGAGTTCTCTCAACGGTCAATAGGGTATTTGATCCGTTAGGATTTTTGGCACCCTTCACACTTGTAGTGAGATTGATTTTGAGAGATATTGTCCTTGAGCAGAAAGTCTGGGATAGCAAGATATCAGTAGATGTTTTGCCTAGGTGGTTGGAATGGAGGCCACCTTTGCCACGCTTGCATTCATTACAGATCCCAAGGTGTTACCTTTTGCATTCGGTAAGTTGAATGACAGTATTGGAGTTGCATGTCTTCTCAGATGCTTCAGAGGAAGCAATCAGTGCAGTTGCCTACATTGAAGGAGTCTTGGCCAATGGTGAAAGACATGTTGGTTTTCTTTTAGAAAAGTCCAAGATCGCTCCTAGCAAGGGACACACCATACCGCGTTTGGAATTGTGTGTTGTTATTCTTGCTATCGAACTCTAACAACTTGCTTTTTACAAACGTCATGTAACCTTTGAATCTGTGAAACTTTACACAGATAGTAGAGTTGTTTTAGGCTACATCAACAATCACAGCAAACGCGTTCTCACATATGTAAGCAATCGTGTGCAAAAGATTAGTTTGGTAAGTTTACTAGGTCAATGGAACTATGTTCCTTCAGATTCGAACCCAGCTGATATAGGGAGTAGAGGTGCTACACCAGATAGTTTAATACAAAGCTTGTGTTTCACTGGGCCTTAATTTTTGTGGGAAAAGCATTCGCCATTTCCAGAGTTTTTCCCATTAATAGATCCAGATCATGATTCTGAACTAAGACATGATGTTAAGACATTTGCCACAAGTGTTGCTGAGACTAGGAGTACGTTGAGTTGAAGGTTTGAAAAGTTCTCTTCGTGGAAGAGACTAGTTCGTGATATCACTGTCTTGAGAAACCTAGCAAAATCTTTCAGTGGGTCTGAGCACATACACATTATACTCTTGAACACACATTTATTCACTGATTAATCTACATTTAATTTAGACTAGACTGTCTTTTTCCCCGGTTTGGACTTGTGGACATAGTACTCGTATTCATCATGTTGATCACAACTTCGATTCAACAGGCCGTCTAGCAAATTGTGCATTTTAAGACAACCTACAAACAAACAGTTAAAGCCACAAAGGCTTACGTTAAAATTATATGCCCAACTGAGGCTAACGTCAAATATCAAACTGTCAAAAAAGGCTCACTTCAAATTTACAGCAACTGGATTTTAATTGTTCAAAATGACTAAAATTAGTGAGATTGCAGAATGATAGCTTGATCCGTGGCTGACCCGGGGGAGCAGGCATCAATGCCAATGTAAACTATTAGAATACCAACTTAAGTATAAAAAAGTTATGTTGTGAGGTCGCTGTCCGCCATAGAGCGCAACGAGTTTGCAGACATATCTGCAAAGTCGGTGTGGTCACCGCCAAAAGAACTAGAAATGCTAATGATCTTTTTGTGACAGCAGACCTAAACTGATCCTGTTTGCCGGATGAGTACGAGAATTATTTAACTGTCCAGAGATTTACTCAAAATATTTTTGAACGCATGCAATGCACCCGCTATCTGCTCAATAAAAACATAATTTTCAAGTGAAGACAGGTGTACTCCCTCTGCAGCGAATAATGATAGAGTAACTTCCCTTAATATATCATACTTTATATAGAAACTCTCATGCATGTGCTAGGTTTGTTAGCTGCGTAACTGTTTATTCTTATCCTACAAGAGTTCATAGCGCCAAGATCATCTGAATAACGCCACGAACAGCGTGGCAAAATTTGGGACTTCACAATTTTACACTTGAAACTGAAATCATCATTTATGAAGTTAATAATGACATCTATAAGAGAACGAATGTTTTTTTTTCAAATCCTGACGACCCAAGTCATTACCACCGCAGTGTTATATGATCAAATCTGGTGTCTCGGTAAATTTCTTCAATGTCTTTAATTTGCCGACAACATCCAACATTGACAAACCACCATATCCTTGCCACATCGTGTATGCGTCTGTTAAAACCATATTAACACCTTCCGGCCTTTGTCGCGCCGCTACAAAAGCTTGCTTGACTATAGATGAACCAAGGATCAATACTTTGGACCTATAATGACTTTATTCTAGTGACAACAATGCCCGTACTATAACAAAGCAGGTAAAGACAAGCTGCTGTAATGTATAAACGGATTTAGGCTTAAGATAAGCCTGATACGCCTCTGAACGCCATCTACCAGCTTTCTTTATAGTTTCGGCATCGCAACCTGCCATTGCCGCAGAAGTTGCTGCCCCTATTCTAAAGGAATGCGATGTAAACTTGCCGTAATCCAGCTGCAAGCAGCTCAAAGCTTTTTTACGAATGGCTGAACGTTTGTATCTCGTTAAGGGATTTCCATCTAAATGACAGACGAATGGCCCACTAATAAGTGGGCGTAATTTCAGGAACCCCGATATGTTGTTTACCGTACACATTTCTGTTGAAGTGGATTTGCTTATCTTTTAAATTGTCCCTGAACCATATTGATCCGTTTTTTAACCAAAACATCTGACTGTGAAATAAACCTTGAAGGAGAATCTGTTGTTGTTATTGCAATTTCGACCACCTTAAGAAAGCCGAAAAGCGAGGCTATATGCCGCAGCGAACAAGTAACTCTCATACATATTATTACATACTAAAGGCAAAAATTCACTATCTGTTTCAATATATGCTTGTTTATCGGGAATTTAGAAAAAACCCCTACCGAAGATCTCTTTAAACCTTCCAAAGCCTTCTCAATGACTTAATGCGTAAAAACATCTAAAACGACCCTTATTTTAAATTGAAAACCGACCGCTTTCACGTACAATCAAGCTGTGGAGTGGGATAAACCAATCAATTATAACCAATATATAAACATAACAATTTGCTCTAAAGTTGGGGGCCAAATTAATTGTAAATTATATTTCTTTCTGAAATTTTCAAATCGTTAAAATAAATTGTTGTAAGCTTCCGTTGTATTATCTGCAAATGCCGCCTTTAACAATCGCTCAGACTCAGACTGGATATCAGAAAGTGAAAACGTTCTGGTATCTGGCATGGCTCCTGGTGTGCATCTGGACATATCTTCCGGAACTTGTCCCATTGCTTGCGAGAAATATAATCGGCTATAGAATTAACATGAGTAGAACTATGAAAAGACTCAAATCGATACCACATTCCATAACATAACAAATGCCCTCACTAGCTGCATAAGCCTTTTTGACTTTGATGTTTGCTTATTGATAACCATAACCAAAGCTTCATTATCTATGCGGAGTAAAACTTTCCTATGCTGCAACATTCCAGCCAATAGGCACAGGCTAAGAATCACAGGGATCATTTCTAAAAATGTGATATCTTTCATAAACGAACCCAATTGTTTAGGCCAGGGAAAAAATGATCATTCTCCATTGAAAAAACAGCCACAGCTGAGATCAAAGGAACCTGCACTGTCTGAGAATAATTGTATAACGCTGCTGTCTTACCATGAGTCCGGAGAGATATGCGTTACACCATTAATTTTTTCTAAAAAACTAAGCCACATATCTAAATCGAGCTTGATTGCCTCTGTCATACTTAATCTATGATGTGGACTCAGGAACGTCCTCCCTGACCTTATAGCCTGACAGAAAAATGACAATTTTCCAACCAGTGACTGAAATTCCCTTAACCTAATCTTCCTTCTCTAAAGTACCTGCATTAAAGCTATCCTCAACCTTAAGCAACGGGATCCGTTCAATCATATAAACCGAATCCAGCTCTTATCCTAAAAATATTAAACTCTAACAAGGACCAACTGATTTCTCCTCAGTAATAGGAACCCCCAGCAAGCTACACACCTGTGCAAATGTACCAAGATCACTACAATGCCCCGTATTGTCAGCCCTCGCAAAAATAAAGTAATCTGAATAATGATCTAAGGAGTCCCTATAATGCAAAATAAGTATAACCACTGCAAGAATGAAGCAAACTTCTCAAACAGTGCACAATATACTCTGCAACCCATAGGCAAAAATTTACCTCTGTAAATATTACCATTATTATCCTCCAACCCTAACAAACAGAAGTCGTCTGGACAAATAGGTAACAGCCGTAATGCTGACTTTATGTCACGTTTGGCCATTTCGGTGTTAAAACCAAGCTTAAAAATCTAACACTGTATCAAATGAGGTATAATTCACACTATTATGATCATCAAATATGCCATAATTAACACTACCTCCTTTTGGACAATACAAATGTGTAATAAGCCGCCATGATCCATTCGATTTTGAACGAGGCCAAAAGGCGAAATTAAAAATTTTCTATTGGAGAATACTTAAGCGAGCCCGAAAATCTACCAGCCGCCACCTCACTGTTTATTTTTGCTTTACAATATTTGAACGTAAACATGCTGACTTCAAATTACATTCATCTGTTGAAACCCTTGGCCCGGTAAATCCAAGACAAAAGCCTTTCAATAATCCCTCTTTAAGTATTTCGGCATCTTGTCTATTTGTATAAATGTCCAAATATGAAATAAGCACATCAGTATTTATCGGTGATTTTCCCAGTCTAAAATCAATATTTTCGCATGTTGTCTTTAGGGTATCTTGGTCTGAAACCCGGTCTTAACCTAGTCCAACGCGGGCCCTGGGAAGCTGGGGCCCTGCCTGGCAAGAATCCCCTATGTCCTTGAACCAGCGCTCCGCTGAAAGCAGACCTACACATATCAGAAGGATGATTACCATTACAACTAAGACAATTATGTCTATACGGACAATGATCCCTAGCACACCTGCTGTAATTAAAATCATAACATTTTCTTACCATGACTCTTTCCGCACCTGCCCCCTGCATAGACGGTCCCACGTATAGCAACCATAGCTCATTATCAATTTTATCAAAGCGGGTACCAGTAGAATCAACCGCAAGGCGCAAATGGAACTGCTGGTCATAGGCTTTCCAGCTTTCCAACCCAGTCCTGCATGCCTCCTAAACCGCAGTCCTAAATGTACTCATGTACTTGAGTAACTCCTGCGTCATGTGAATGTGTGCTGTTAAAAAGATACTAGCATATACTAGAAATGCGTCTGACCACGCTTCAATTGTATTTATTGAAGGCTCAAGTGGTTTGATAACCAACTGCCCAGATGGACTGAGGTTCAAACCACGTACCTGTTCCCCTGGTTGAGTCTCTATTATTAAAGCCATATCTATGTACATTCCTTGAATAATATTATTTTTAATGGCAGGTGATACGTGCGAACCTAACAGGTTGTGCACACTTGCAATTGGCATGGGTTGGTGTCAAAAATCAAAAGAAAAAACGTGTTCATTACCCGGATAAGCCTCCACGCCAACTGGTACCTCTGGAGCTGTTGCATCGGGGATCAACTTAATACATGACCCAGGGACTGACTCTGTAGCATGCGTACTAGTACCAGGGACTGCCTCTGCGCTTAATGGCCCAGGGCCTTGCGCTGCACCAGATGACCAACTGCCAGTGACCGATTCCACAGCCGGACTAACACTCTCAGGACATTGCCCCTGTCGCCTAAGCTTTGATACGGTTTCTGCAAGGTTTTCAAGCTCCATCATGGAATCCGTGGCTTGCTTGCTATTTGCTTTGGCCTTCGGCATTGTTGAAGTGACTAAATCGTTTAGAAACATGAAAAATAAAATAAATAAATAAATAAATGAAAATTCCATTTTTCACTGCAACTTACTGGTGCATAATCATTTTATCCCATAACACTGCTCATACCAATAATATAATATGAGATGATGATGATGATGGTGATGACAAACCAAAAACAACCGTTTTAATCGATTAAAATCTAGCTCAAATAAATTTCATCCAATTAAATACATTGTCTACAGCACTTCTTAAGTCATTATGCTTAAACTCTGAACGTATTAAACAATAATACTGTACAACTAAAATAATTTTTGCCAAAATTGTTAAACAACATTTTTTGAACCTTTCAATTTTCTCCTGTTCCGTAAAGAGGAAGAAGCAAGGCGGTGTAAACCTAACGTCATTCCGATCAAATTATCCCTACTATTTTAATAAGGCGGTGTAAACCTAACGTCATCTCGATCAAATTATCCCTACTATTTTACAGAGAAGAACAGAACAGGACAGATCGCACTCCAATAACGATCGATTATCGATTAACGATAACCGCTATTATTATCAACAATCTGCAAATTAATGTTAAAGTCTCACACGAATAACGGTATACCATAATCAGAGTACATGTACCATAAATCATATAACTTCTCAATGCATGATCTCATCTCGTCATTTGGTTGATTAGAGCATGGCAAATACACCCGAAATACGAATACATACAGATTTTTGCTCAGCTGTAATTGAATTTCGATAATCCTATCATCATCTATAGGCAACAAAGCAATACGGCTGTCAAAGCGTCTGTGCCGCATAAAATCTACTCGCCTTTTACCCTTTTTTCTGTAACTATGTAAGAAAAGGCTGTTATCTGAAACAGCATGATATATATAGGAGCTATTAATGGCTTCTACTAAAAAATGAAAATTGTGCTGATACAACCAATGTTCAGAAATACCACATATAGCAATGTTACGGTTAAGAAGCACTGTACACAAATAGGCTGCTGACGGCATAATGCCAGTAGCGTTCCATGTAATTATGTTTAAGGAAGCCATTGCGATGGTTAAGTTAGTCCACTCCACTTATTAGTGCTGAGTCCATTCCACTATCACAGTTTCAGCCACGCATAGTGAACTGGTCATACATAATGTTACAACGTTCATATTATGTTCTTCGTCGTATAGAAGTCCCTTGCCGACGGTCTCTATCCGAGTGCTGTTCAGCCCGTGGTTGCCATGGCTTAAATGAAACATATTTAGGCCAAAACCCATTTTCAAGCACTCTGTCTGAAGAGAAACATGCTTCGACGTGTAGTCTCACAATTACACGGTTCCTGGTATTCCGAATTGGTATGTTTTTAACAGTGACCACATCTACACATTGGCTTGACAAGAGGTTGTGAATGTATCTAATGGTTATTTTTTTCCGAAAACCCAGACAAAGTACTCGTGTGTTATACTGGTTTGTGGCCAATCAAAATTATCATAGTGACGTTCATCTAGTTCTGCACGAGTCGTCATGCACACAGTTATTTGTTCCGATTTCACACCTTGCCTAGCGAACGTTCCATCTGATCTGCGATATAGCCTCGCTTCGTGGGTCTCAGGACCTATAGTCGAAAAAAGTTGATGAACACTTAACTCGTAATTCCCGAATCGTATCTCGGGAGTATCTGAGCACCAATATGTAGAGTAGATCACAACCGCATCGACTTCATATCCACTTTTTTGATTTTGCAATTGAAAATTGTTCGTAGCAAGCTCCGAGGCGGAACATGTCGCATCCTGAAGGCGGAATTGTTGGTCATGGGTGTCACGCTTTAATATTTTGACCACACCACTTGAATGTACGAAGTCATACAGATCATTCAATTTCGCATCTGCGCTCTCAATTTTGCTTTTTACTTCGCCTGTTATAGATTCGATATTAAAATATATAGCAGTTTGTCGCTCCTGCATTTCTCTTTTACAGTTCAGTATGTCCTTTTTAATGCTGCTGACATTGTCACATACAATGCCCATCTTCTGGGATCCAAATTGAGCGTTTGCGTAATATGTTTGTTTAACGAGAAGCATGTTCGTCTGCAAGGAGGATACGGTGTCTTTGAGTATTTTAAGTTCCAGAGCACAGTTGCAGTTTAACCTAGTTATAATATTTGATTTAGGTATGGACTTTGGAGTCGACATTATTGTGACGTTCGATATCGACTTGGATCTGGTAAAACCGCTGATCATGCCCCTAATTGTTGAGTAGTCTTCACCCTCCGTCACTCCGATTAGAGTATGCACATGTTTGATTTTAGCAAGTTTAATTGCTATGGTATCCCCCTTACTCCGGAACACTCGCCGCTTAGGTTCGCAGTATGGATCGAAGGGAAAGTCTTCGTTTGACTTTATTGCCTCAAAGAGCTCTGAACGTGTTTGTTCTAACATTTGATCACAGAATGCAGAGTCTTTTAGAAGTGACAACTTAAACATATCACAGGACATGCATCTGTACAGGTCAACAAGTCTGTTATATTCTGTGAAAAACCCTAAGTCAGTATCAACCTCATTATGTGTCCCACTTGCCTTCAGTAAGGTTGAGATATCATCGTTATTTTCATTCACTGGATTAGTTGAGATGACGTCCCTAGAAGCAGTTATGGGAACTTTCACCTCCATGTTGCCCTGGAGCGACAGCGGTTCGTACTCGATGTCTGCGCTACTATCCATGATTCACGACCACAATTATTGTTTACATAAAGCCGTTATTGCCTTGGGCAATGTGGAGAGCACTCTATCGTTACCCACATGTATATCACAATGTGACGTCATGTGAAATAGTTGTCAATTTAAAACAAGCAGCAGACAAAGGAAAACAACTAAAAACGCACACTATCGCTTACTTTTGTGTTCAGTTATATCCAGCAAATATCCAGAATCACATATACTTGTTCATAAACTTTTCACATACTTTTCATATTTTAATCACAGCAAAACACGGTAAAATCCACAATATTCACTGAAAAATCAAATCACGTCCTTCTCCACCGGAACCGTAATACCTATATAATAAAGTGTCTTTCTGGTTTGGTTCAATGGTCGAATTTCATTATGGTCAGTATAAAAAACTTAAAAAACATTTTCTTTCAATAATATTGTATTCAATGGTACATAAGTTATACGTGTTCATAATAGAATGTTCTGGATGAAACACAGTTACTCAGTGTAGATTGGATCAATACTTTTAAAGCCCTGAAATTAAACAATAGCATACACATAAATATCATATAGGAAAATCATAGAATAACCTGAAAGTAAATCATGTTCACACATAAACTTATTAACAGGATGTGTTCTAGTGGCCCAATATAATTAATACTTTACGCATGTACAAATATTCTCTATGCAATACATATGATAAAACAATGCTTAAAAACAGTTAACATCACAGATAAAAATAGCATACAAAAGTTATGTTTTCTTCTCTTTCACACACACACATACAATACATATCACCATACCAAATGTGGTTTGGGCTTTTACATCAGTCTGTCTGCTTCTCTGTTCTCACTGACTCGTGATGGTTAAACTGCAACATTAGATTCATGGTGCACAATAGAAAGAACGTGCATATTGGACTTATAAATGGAAAAGCACAGTACTCTCTTAATACAGGTTTATAAACCCAAAACCTCAATACAAAGTATTTACAAACAGAGCATTACCCATTTGCAATCAATTCAAAAATATATAATAAATACAAAAAAAATGTATTGCATGTTTAATAAACTTAGTACTTACCTGGTAAGAAGTAATACTAATGAAGATATACAAATCTGCAACTCAAGCAAAAACTGACTGCTGACACTTTTGACTGTCCAGAACACAATGCAAAAGTTAGGGAAAATAATCTGGCTGAACAGGTTTTAAAATCAATCAACTCTTGTTGTTGGTAAAAATGGTCACCTGACTGAGCTGATTTAAAGTCAGTCAACTATGACATTTGGTCACAGTGGTCCAAGGTAGATAATTGACTACTTTGATAGAAATATTGAAAATATATTAAATGACGTCCCGTCATTGTCATGCAATGTTGAAAATTTAGTAAATAGACATAAAATATCATTTACTGTATTAACCAAATATATACTTTGTTGAAGTACCGAAACTATCATTTATAAAACAACTACTTATTTACCTTATTTACAATATATATATTAACACAATTTTCACCACCTTATTTCATTAACTGTAGTTTATTTGAAACTTCAATTACTTTAAATAACACTAGACTACATTATATTCTAATGTACTACAATACAAATTCGCGACCCATATACTATTTGTCAGAAACCCGTACAAATATTATGGCACAAACTTCAATAATGTTTATCTGATAAAAATAAAAATAATTTGTATACTCTCTCCGTTTAGCAAAAATGCGTCCTCGCAATTGTACTGGATAAAAAGAAAACACACACATAAAATTGCTAAAATTGAGTTTAAGTGCCTAATTCAGGATAGAATTTACAATTTTCCGTGCTACCTCACTGTCCATTTTGTATAGATAACCCGAAGGCATCAGAGTTTCTAAAGCATGTAGTCTTGAATATAAAACTCTACTTTGCATGCTATTCATGACATATTCACTAAATCTATTTGGAGCTTTCTAGCTCTACTTGATCTTCTAGGTGGATCTGGCGGTAACACACTTTTGTTCTTTTGACATCAGTATTCTCTAAGACTGTTTCTGTGTTATGATTTTCGACTGTCTCGTCATTAGTATTAACACTTGTCACATTCTCACTAGGATCTATCTCATTCTTCTGTAGACTCTTCCTGTAATTCTGCAGGTTCTTCATAAATTGGTGTTTCTGGTAAAGCTCGGTATTCACCATCATCTACAACTTCAATTACCGGTATATTATCCATTATTTCATTCTCTCTGATCAAGTGAGTCTCTGTTTCTATTTCTGTAGCAGTATCCATTATTCCATTGCATGCGTTCTCTATTGTTACGATTCTCTGATCTTTAGTAGATCTACAGGCGTCCCTGTGTATGATTATTGGTACAACAATAACATCTACGTCTTCATCTGAATCTTCTTCACTAATAGTGACGTCACTCTACTTTCTACTTCACTTTGTTACTGAACATTATTCTATTTTTCCTTCTACAATCGGATCTTCAGTATCCTGTGTTGGATCAATTTCCGTCCTGATATGCACTGGAAATATATTATTCCTGTGTAATGTCTTGGTTTTATGTGTTTCATTTCCCTTAACAAGGACAGCAGGTATTTCACTTCTAGGTTGTTCTGTGACAGTGTAAATCTCTTCTTCAAATGTATCTGCTATTTTGTGTTTACCATCCGTTCTGGCTAATATTTTCACACCTACTGGGTCACCAACTTCAACTTTTGCACCTTTCACCTTCTGATCATATTATTTCTTCTGTTTCTGTTTTACTTTTACAAATGCTGCTCTACAATCTGTCTAGTTTTGCTTATTCTTTTCTTCAGCTCGTTAATATATTGCTTGCTGGTTTTGTTGGTGGTTACCTGTTCATTTCACTGGCATTTTCAAACATAGAGTCGATTGGCAATTTTGGTTTCCTGCCAAACATCAGCTCCTATTGAGATATTCTGGTTGTATCATGTGGAATGCTATTGTTTGCAAGAACCAAACAACTAATGTATTTCCTCTAATCTGCATTTTGCGTGTTCTCCTGTGTTCCCAGCATGTCAAGAAGTGTACGATTAAACCTTTCTGGTCCTGCATTACCTTGTGGATGATATATGATTGTTTGAGTTTTCTTCGTGGAGGTTAGTTTACACAGCAATTTAATCAGTTCACTCTCAGAATTTGCACCTTCATCTGAATCGAGACGGGTCGGAATTCCATACTGAACTATAAAGTTGTTAAAAAATGCCATTGCAATTGTTTTGGCAGTTTGGTTATGGGTAGGTATAGCAAGAGCAAATTTGGTGAAATGGTCTGTCACCACTAAAATGTTTGTAAAAACCCTCCTTTTGATCTTTCTAATGTCAGAAAATCAAAACAGTGGGTATGATGGTTCTCTGTTATTGGTTGAAGTTTTTCTCCTGAGACACCTGTCACACTTTTTTATCCAATTCTCTATATCTGTTGACTTGCCTGGCCACAACAATCTAGTTCAAATAAGCCTGTTAGTTCTTTTAATATCAGGGTGACCCACATGTGTGTGTAATCCCTTTAAAATATCCACATTGTAGCATTCACGGATGATTAATTGTTGTATGATATCTTCATTTTCTTCTACTTTCCTGAATAATATTCCTCGCTGTATGCTGAAGTACTCAAAATTTCTTTTCATCGTGATGTTTTCTTTAGATGTGACTGTGTCATTTGGTTTCTGGTCTATGGTTGCTAACCTCCATTTACCTATTACTGGATCTTTCATCTGATTTATTCTTATTTCTCTGATTTCAAGTTGAGTCATTGGTGTTGTAGGATCTCCAGTAGCTTCTAAACCATTTAAGAGCTTAATTGGTAGAATGTCAATCAATGGAACTTCTACAGTAATTGCTCTACATATAGTTTCACTGAATCATTGTCTATCTTCAGACTGGTCTCATTATTAGTACTGATATTTTCAATTTTCGGGTAGCGACTAAGTGCATCGACATCTCCATTCTTTGTTCCAGGCCAATATTGTATTACAAAATCATATCCTGCTAACACTGCTGCCCATCGCTGTCCTATCGCATCCAGTTTTGGTAAAGTCAAAATATGTGTTAATGGATTGTTGTCTGTGTATATTATAAATTTGTTGCCTTTGAGATCTGATAATTTGTCGATGACTGCCCATTTAAGTGAATTTTTTTCACAAAGCGCATATAGTAGCCTGCACAAGCAAGGAACGAGTGTAATTCTTCTGATTTTGTTGGTGTAGGCACGTCATTTACTTTTTCAATCGTCACTGGGTTTGTATCAATTCCAACTAGGGTCGTCAGTCACCGTAAATCTGTCAATTCGTCGAAATTGTCTTGGTCGTCTAGCGTTCGGTATTTCAATGTCAGCCATTTTGTCAAGGCGTTCTTCATTCGGATAAAGATAACCGAAGTCAAATTCCTTGGCTAAATCGTATCCAAAACTTAGCAAAAACGCGCGCCTGTTCGGTTAACTATTTTTTTGTATACAATCGCTAACCAAAAAAGATGTCCTAAAATTAAAGATAACCAAAAGTTATCCGGTGGATAAGAGTTGTCCATATTTAAACAATTGGCTGCGGATGGTCAAATATCATTATTACTTAAGAAACCCCGCTAATTCAAGTGAAAACCTGTTTTTACCAAAGTAATTAAAACATTCGGTTAGATGTCATAATAATTAATATGTTAACAGACATTTTACAAGGACAATCACTAAATAATGTTACTTAAAAATTCTTTATTAATTGAGCCGCTTTCATGCGAAAATTGGTATTTTGCCGTATGTGGTCAGCGAAGCCCCAGAACAGCCAATGCATTCATTCAGTCGGATCAGAAGCTACCCTGTCTGCTAATGATATCACGAAATCTCGCGTGACTTTATAGCAGACAGAGGAACTCCTGATCAGACTGCGCAATCGGTATACGACCAATATTCGCATGACGCGGCTCGATCGATTATTGTTTTTGTTTCAGGCAACAGACGATTTCAAGCAGCGCTTACGTGAGTACAGTGTGGTACGAGCCCGATTTCAACATTCTGGAGCGACCCAGGGGTCAACTACTACACAGCATCCATGCGGAACTTACGTCATCACAGGTGCATTATACGTTTGGTGTTACTTTATAAAGTACCGGTAGTTGCTGTTTTTTACGAAACTGAATTAACATTCTTTGTTAAGCTCTCTTTGACATATAAACATTGTAAGAGTGCATATTTTATTACAGTTTGAACTTTCTTTATCAACATATATAAGCGTAATCGATGCCACATATTGTCATAACGGTGAAACAAATATTGCACGAGAGAAATCCGTATTTACCGTTTAATGGTGTGATAACAAATGAAATAATTCACAGTCTGACATCTAAAGAAACGAAACCAAAATAAATTGGTGACCAATTGTAATCAAACGTAAAACGCTTAACAAGATGGACTCATGTCGAGAGATTATTAAAGCTTGACCTTATTGAGTCTGCGAGTCGTTGGAGGAGATCAAAATCTGGAACGTCAAGGTCGAACCTCCGCGGTTGCTAAACAAGGTGACGGGTTAATGTCAGTGCAGAAAGGTCGCGTTGTGTCATGGTGTCGAGTGTGTTGTCATGGAAGTGGGCAACGTAATAAAAGTTAAAGAACTCCAAACAAGTGAGCATTTCAAATTAAATACATGTACACTCTATGGAAATGTATATTTTTAAATTACATTATATATCAAATCATCAATATAAATTGATTTTTGAAAAAAAAATCAACAAATTACTTGAGGCATTTGGAATACGAAATGCAGTATATTCTAGGGAAAAGAATATCAAGAGTTTGTATTTCAGACACCCCACTGTTATTCGACGGTGTTTGTGGTTCCTGACAAATTTTCTGGACGAGTTAATGATATTGAAATGAAATAACAACGAGTGTGGGATAATGTTATCAACAATCAGTCATGATTCGATGTAAATTCATAAACACAACGACATTTCACCTCTCAGAGAAAATGTATGCTTAAAATGTAAAATGCATTTTAAAAGGTATCTTCCACATTTAAAAGTATTCAATATAACAAGAGCAATGAAACTTTATAAGCATTACAGAAGGGAAATAATTGTTATCATCTACTTTCTTTTTATAACAGAAACATCAACTAAAACATACAAACATACCACGATTACAACTGGGATAACCGCACGGGAACAGTCAATGCAAAGCATTGGTAGTTTTTACGCTGCAATTGCGTTCAACCTTTAAAAGGTCGCAATGCTGCAGTCGATATGTTGTTCTTTTGCGACCGGTCTATCCCGAGTTCGATCCCCAGTCGAGGTGCGCTCAAAGGAGCATCTCCAAAGACATCAAGAACTTGTTCTTGTTATGGAATGGATTCGATTTTACTTCCAAAAGTTTCCGATGTAATAGGGTGTAAAAAAAAATATTATATAATCTTAATTATCGCATGCCGGTTTGCAGGTGAACACTTTATTGACATACCGCTCAAAGGCGTTGCTTCCGCCAAAACGTTCTGCGCTGCGGGTAAACGCAAGGACACGATCGTCACGTTAATTAAAAAACAAGTTAACATATATGACGTCACAAATGGTAGCCCGCTGCAGACTCTTACGTCATCGAATGACGTAGCCACATTTGGAGCCTGGACCGACCATTCAGGTTTGTTGTAGTATGGTCAATATGCATTTATAAGTACTGACCTTTCAAAGTCTGGCTAATTCCTTTGAAAAAAATAATACAGTAACACATTTCTTATAATTTTCTAAGACGTTTCCTTCCAACTTCGGTTAATAAATTCCTGACAAAATGCAGTTAATCAGACAGTATCGTCCCGAAACTCCTGTGCGAGAAAAGTAACTTCAGTGTATATGGAAACCGTCAGTATGTCAATACACGAACATTGGACATGAAACATTTCTTAAAGCACGAACATTTAAAACATGTTTTCTTATCTTTATTCTGAAAAGGTCTAGACAGATACTTTGGTGTGACAGACGATATAAAAGGTCGAGACAGATACGTTGGTATGACAGACGACGATCGATACTTCCTGTGTGTCCTTGACCTTGAATCCATGATATTGATGCCCGCGTGGATGGGCTTTAAGAGGAGCCCTTTTTAACTTACAATAAGTGCTTTTGACATCTCCCCAGACGAAACTCACGTTGTGTACACCTCTAGGTTCAAAAGCGAAATCGCGTTTGTGGATTTCAATGGCGATCGTCTTCGTTATATTCCAGGTATGTAAATAGAGACGTGTATGGTAAAAAGTACGTATATCGATTGATTCAATAATACTGATTTATAAGAGCACATACTTTACACTTTACATGTATACAAGTAATTACTTTGATAAAGAATGTATTTGAGACTCGCTATGGGAAAACGGGTCTTCTTGCTTGTACGTAAAGTGTGGTCCCAGATAAGACTGTGCAGTCCGCACATACTATATATGTATACAAGTATTTACTTAGATAAATAATGTATTTGAGCCTCGCTATGGAAAAACGGGTCTTCTTGCTTGTACGTAAAGTGTGGTCCCAGATAAGACGGTGCAGTCCGCACATACTTAATATGTATACAAGTATTTACTTAGATAAATAATGTATTTGAGACTCGCTATGGAAAAACGGGTCTTCTTGCTTGTACGTAAAGTGTGGTCCCAGATAAGACTATGCAGTCCGCACATACTATATATGTGTACAAGTGTTTACTAAGATAAAGAATGTATTTGAGCCTCGCTATGGGAAAACGGGTCTTTATGCTAGTACGTAAAGTGTGGTCCCAGATAAGACTGTGCAGTCCGCACAGACTAATAAGGGACGACACATTCCGCTTTAATTTTGTTTTTCGTTTAAAGAAGTCTCCTAGCAAAAAATCCAGTTAACGACGTACGCGGCAGTTTAGGTTTACGCAAATTTGTTTTTACTGTAACACCGGTTGCGCAATAAGTGTATGTTTTT
This sequence comes from Dreissena polymorpha, assembly GCF_020536995.1. NCBI lineage: Eukaryota > Metazoa > Mollusca > Bivalvia > Myida > Dreissenidae > Dreissena > Dreissena polymorpha. Next base: position 79,986,269 of record NC_068362.1, on the reverse strand, counting down.
TCGGATATTCGAATACAAACGGGATGCATATTCAATAAGAGAATGATGACAAAAAATAAGTACTATGAAGTTTAGAAAATTGATAAGCAATGTGCGGCCCCTAAATAACACAGTAAAAATCGACCATCATTCCTGCGACTATAAAAAAAAACACTTTTTTATCGCGTTTTTGTAACAACAATCAAGAATCTCATTACGGAAAACAATCAATACTTCATTATAACTGAAAATGTTTGTGTTGCAAGAACGACTTGTTTAAGACGGATAGCTTTCCTTCAAATTAAGCAATTTGTAATTGAATCATCATATATTTAAAACATGCCATCAAAGTATATGTGTGTTATATAAAGAATATAATTAAAATTGTTATGCAAGTTTCATCTTATGCTTAAAAAAGCAAATCGGAAAACTTTAATTTCTCAAACAACGGCTAAAGGATTTACTTTTATGTAGTGTTGTTTGAGATAATTTACTACATAGAATATCTGATGAATTAAAATTATTCATCCACGACGCTCTGATACTTCTTAACCATGTGCGGATGGTGGTGCATCTTGCCGCACGTGTATATAATACATGCATACTTGTTGCGCTTAATTTATTTTTTTCTGACCAATATGATTGGAAAAAAAACTAACATTGTGTTTATGTTTGGTAAGCAAATGATTGAAACAAATACATTGATGTACACTAAGACATTTACAGGCTGGTCAATCGTTAAGCAAAGTATTTGAGCGTGCGCCGGTACCGCACCTGCAACCCATTTATACTACACAAATAACGTCATATTACACGAATGCAATGCAATCTAAATCTTTCTAACTAAATAAATTGGAATCCTTTTTCTATTTTTGTGACACGTTGAAATGCTTAAGACAAGACATGGGATCACGTGTAGCATTGGGGAATTTGATAAGGCCCGTATTCTGGAACGGGAAAACAACAGCCTTTAAAATACAAGTATGTTATCGATTCTCAATAAGATATATTTTCTAACATTTGAGAGAACAATTACCCGCATTATATTGAGCAAACAGGATCGGATATTTATTTAGTAAGTTCATTTTCATTCGTGATGTGTTGGAACTTAGTATTTATTGTTTGACTGCGAGTTGTATTTTGAATTGTTATTGTGAACAAAAGAGCCTGGTGACTTAGTCAATATTCCCCTCTAAAAGAACACCTGACACCCTAAATGAATACATATGTGAGTTTTTACTATCTGTTACAAAAAAGAATGGCGAAGAATATGAGCCCACCACGTTAAGAGGTTTCATGTGCTCTATAGACAGACACCTAAAGAAACACAATTGCAAATTTAGGAGAGCTACTGATCGAGAGTTTCAAAGGGCAAGAGATGTTCTCAAGTCTAAGCAAAAGGACCTCAAAAAGCAGGGCTTAGGTAACAAGCCGAAAACAGCAGAAACATTAACCGATGAACACCCTGACCTGATGTACAAGGCAAAGACATTGGGTGACCACTCGGCACGCTCTTTAGCTCATTCTATGTGGTTCGTCTGTGCAACATATTTTGGAATGAGAACAGGTACTGAAATCCGAAATATGAAATGGGGCGATGTCTCTCTAGAAGTTGATCCGAGCTCCGGGCGTCAGTTCATTACGTTGTCTAAGGAACGTCAGACGAAGACAAGGACTGTTGCTAATGTTCGCGATACCAGGTAATTACTTTTACTTATTTTTCAAAACATTATTAAAATAAATAATCTGTTCAGCTTCTATTAAATTAATTAATATTAAAAAAATAAAATAGATAAATAAATAAAAAATGAAAAAATAGAATGAATAAATAAATAAATAAATAATATCATATTTAGATTCTATAAATAAACAAATAATCTATTTGTAAATAAATTGACATTTTCAATGTTATTTTTTACATCAAATAGTGAAAATATCAATTTTATTTCACTGATAATAAATCTTAATATTGCATCGGTACACCTAAAATAAGTGTGTTTTTCTTTAAAAAAAAAATATTTTTTTAAAGGGCAAATCAGCCAAAAGCCTATGAGATACGTGATGATCCTCAACGTGATCCTGTTCATCTGTACAAAACATACCGCGACAGACGGCCTACTGACATGTTGGTTGCAGACTCTCCATTGTTCTTGAGTGTTTGTACACCAGCCCAAAACGGTTGGTATAAGAAATCGACAATGGGAGTAAATACGCTGTACAATATCATGAATGAGATGAAAACAGATGCAGGAATTGAAGAGGCACGCATAACACTATACAGGTACTAAAAAAGTAACTATTAACTATACACATGATCCGCATCACGTAAAAACAGACCTTGGGGAGATGGCGCCCAGGATAAATCCAGATCTGCTCGCATTTTAAAGCTGACTGCGCTTTCAAAAGCGAAACTGTTTGCTTGCTACATAATGTCTGTTTTCGTCTGGTGTGGCTCATGATGTGTTTTTTAAGTAAATAAACTTCAGCGAACAGTTTACAAAGTTTTAGTTAAAACCTATTTATTTTTGCTCGATTGCATCGAAAGCCATAGGCTTATATAAACGCTCTCGAGTCCGTTTCCTGGGACTAGAACCAGTACTTGGTGTCTTTGGGAGAGATCAAAGAAACGCTCCCAGTGGGGTTCGAACCCATGACCTCCCGATCGCTAAGCGGACACCATATCCACTACGCCACGCAAGTATTGACAGACCTGTATAAAGTTGAGCCAGTCAAAAATCATAAAAAGTGACATTTAAAGTTATGGAGGCCAGAACTAGATGTTCTTTCATCAGTTTATTAATTTCCAACTTTGAAGTTGTACAATACAGATACATGTTCACTTAATTTTGTAAATTTAAAACTTATATTTTATTTCCAATGACATGTTTACACTTACATTATCAAATAATCAATTCGATTTAATAGCCAATATTTTTGATGATCACTACACTTTAGTGGCTTATGCATTTTTCTAAAAATCATTATCAGCATGAATTATCCTGTTTGTTTACATCCATTATACTGTATCATTTTCAGTGTGAGAAAACGCATGGTGCAGAAGTTAAATGATGAAGGAGTCCCAGCTAATCAAATAGTTCAAATTTCGGGCCATAAAAACATCAACAGCATCAACAACTACAGCAAATTGAACAACCAGCAGTCAATGGCCATTTCTGACATTTTGTCAGACTCGTCACGTCCAAACAGCATCTTGCCTCGGGCTCCCGCTCGTCCTGCAATGTCCACACATAATTTCGGGGATTCCTGTGAGATGCCGATGGGAAGAGGATTTTTCATCAACTCTCACTTTCATGGAAACGTTGTGTTCAACTTCAATCGAAAGGAACAAAACACGCTGTCTCAGCAGCAAGTCCAACAACACAGCCATGTGCATCATGATTCTTCCAGCCCTAACATCGTGCGGCAATCGTTCAAGAGGATTAGAATGATCCCCAGTGACAGTGATAGCGATTAAGTTTGCTCATCAACACTTAACACCAGTAAAAATAATCCTGTTTGTTGTTTATCCACACTTTGAATCACTTATTTACTCAGTTGACAGTTTGTAAAAATGGCGCACTGTATGAATGAAAATGTCAAAATTTGCGTATTCCTACGACATCAGGGACATGTACTTTTTAGTTAATGTTGTAACAAGTTAGTATTATTGTAGCATTATTTTATGCTCAACTTTGTTTGGTTATTTTAGCAACAGCAATAAAATGTTAAAACCTTTCAGCTTTGTTTACTCGTAGACGATCAACTATTGGACTTTTTTCTTTCGGCGGAGGAATGATGCAAACACTAATGACGTCATTTTGTGTATTAAACTGTATTGAGGCACGCCACGGGAGAGGGTTATTTTTCAGCGAAAGGGAAATTATTATTAATTATTTTCTTGAAAAAGACGCATAAAAGAAACAGAAAATTTGTTCATGTCAGTGTAAGATCGTTTGTTATTTCACTCGTGATCATAGAAAAATAACATTTTCACTCGTGGCTTCGCCACTCGTGAAAATATATTTTCTATGATCACTCGTGAAATAACAAACGATCTTACACTGACATGAACAAATATCCTCTTTATCTTTACCTTTCAGAGTAAAACGTACATTTGAATTTCGCGGCATTTATCGTTCAATTTATTATATGGATCGTTTCTTTTTCTGTGTACACATAACATACTAGCATAACACTTATGATCAATCCAGTGCACTTTACAAATGTTGTTGTCAAGGTCGGTCTTTTGTATTCGGTCCATCTGTTATAAGGCTTTTTAAGAAGTTACCACAGTGACTGTTAAAAATGAACGTATGTTGTATACAAATGACTCTATTTCTTATTGTTCTAAACTGTTTCAGAAATTCATTTTTATTGAAATAAATATATATTTCCTGTAGACGAGGGACCCATAGTGTTGATGGACCTTGTCTGACAGTACGTTCAGAAAAGGCGACAGTATATATACCGTTCCGGATTTACTTATATTTGAATATCGCGGCATGTATCGTACAATTTCTGTTAAGGTTATCGTCGTTTCTTTTTCTGGGTAAGTATTACATAATAGCTTAACATATATGATCAATCCTGTGTACTTTTCAAATTTTGTTTTTACGATCGGTTAATTGTAAACGCTCCATCTGCTATAAGGCTTATTACAAGATACCACATTGATTTCTCTTTCTGTTAATCTGTTGAAAAAAATCAGTTTTATTAAAACAAATAATTATTTAATGCAAACACATATTTGCACCCTTGTCGCTAACTTGTACTCTTTGCTTCCTCAACAGTAGTGCTTCTACGCTCGCATAGCTTTGATTGCCTGTATAGCTTATAGTAGCGCGTTCTGTGAATAATAGGCTAAATATACGTGCGTTAAATGTCGTCCTGGATTAACCTGCGCGGAATGCACAGGCTGTTCTGGGACACAATTTTTACTTCATGCTTTAAGCTCAGTTTTCTTTGAACGAAGCATAAATAAGTTCCTCACTGGTTTCAGGCATCCGGCGTGACGGCTTGACGGTGGCTACTTCGCCTCCTGCATGTTGTTTACCCGAGACAGCACGCGCTTGTTCTTCAGCGCAGAAATAGCCTTGTTATCAGGCGAACAGCTTTCAAAGTACGCTGTAGATCATCTTTGCTGCTGGAACATTGAACAAAGTAGGCTTTTTCGCAAATAAATATGTTTCTTTATCGGCGAGCGTCAGATCTTCTTGTTTAATTATTGTATTTAACAACATGAACATTATTATATTATGTGTGTTATAGGCCATTGTGATATAACAACACAATCGGTGAAATCGACCCTGGAATAATATTGAATTATACTGGTTCATTCAGAGGCATCCACCTATTAATATTTCGAAATATATTACCTGTGTATTTGTATATTACATATAAAAGCTCGCTTTCCATCAACATAAGTCAACTCAATATTCAATAATATATGGTATTAAATAACAACTCGTTTCCGACGTTTTATTCAAATTAACATGAAGGTGCTTATCTAATTAGACTCGTTCAGTGAAAACTTAACCCTATGCATGTGCATTCCGCACAGGCTTTTTAGGGACGACAATTTCCGCCAGACTAGAATTTTGTTAAGAATATTGTAACACATGTATACCTTAGTGGGTGGGGTAATGTTTATTTACTGTTTGATATTTAACCCAAGTTTCGAATGATGTCTGCAGTTAAGCTATAGTATTGCATGAGACTCTAATGATAACAGACTTGAAAATTTACCTGGATTACCAGCTACGCGATTGTTTGAGTTTAAATTCAGATTTTTGTAAAGTTATTGTACACATGTTCACTTAGTGTTATTTAACCCTAGGTGGTGTTGTAGCCGAGAATGACGTCACTATTACGTAAACAATCTGCAGTCAATTGCTTTTATACTGTATTATTTTTTATTGTTTTAAAATACTATTTGCATTTAAAATAGCAAATCTGCAGGTAATTTATGTAGTATTATATATTACATTGTTAATACATAGTGAAATGTTATATTTTTCATTGAACAATCCAAAATTATTGGTGGTTCTGTCAGTCTTCTGCTGTTCACGTTATGACATTCTAATACTTAGCAGAATTCTGCGGGAACATAATTTCTGAGAGTATAAAAGGCCGGGAGTTCTGAGTTTGAATCACTCTAACCAGAACGGTTGGGTCGGTAGGTGGTAACGCAAGAATATGAGAATAAAAGAAAGACAAAGGCTTTAAAAGTTGATGGTTTGTAATTAACAACCTCATAAGAAAAAGAAAAACCATACAAATATAACAGAAAAACTTGCAGAATTTTAACAGAAAACTGGAAGAATTTTAACATAATTATTAACTTATAACTCTTACTTTTCTCACGT